>NC_043711.1:17127750-17196339 GCF_006229205.1 Suricata suricatta
ATTCTTCTCCAAACTAGAACAAACTATCCTCAAATTCATATGGAACCACAAAAGACCCCATTTAGCCAAAGTTATATTGAAGAAGAAAACCAAAACGGGAGGCATCACAATCCCAGACTTTAGCCTCTACTACAAAGCTGTCATCATCAAGACAGTATGGTATTGGCACAAAAACAGACACATAGACCAATGGAATAGAGAGGAGTCACTTTAGAAAGCAACATTTTTCTTGAGGATCCCTAACCTCTACTCTCACTCATCACTATCCCCAATCTACCTAAATTTTTCATTCTTTAAATTATATTCCCTAAGAGCTTTAAGTTCTTCCACAACAGTTTCAACATGTATGGGGGGAGAGATAATGAGATACAAGGCGTAACTATTTTACATGTGAATCATAAGTCAGAACCTATACTTTGTCATAATAAGCAATCACATAACCCAACTTCAATGAACAATCAACAACTACCATTAGAAAGAACTAGCTGTGGGGAACCTATGTGGCTCAGTCAGTTAAGCATCCAACTTCGGCTCAGGTTATGATCTCACAGCTTGTGAGTTCAAGCCCCGCATTGGGCTCTGTGCTGACAGCTCAGAGCCTGGAGCCTGCTTTGGATTCTGTGTCTCCCTCTCTCTCTGCCTCTCCCTAGCTCATGCTTTGTGTCTCTCTCAAAAATAAATAAACATTAAAAAAAAAAAAAAAAGAAAGGAAGGAAGGACTAGCTGTGACTTCGGAGATTAAGATGTGAAATATTTCAATTATTATTTTGCATGCAAACTAGAGTAGAAACTCAGAACCAAAACCTTTGAAAACACTTAATAAAATTCAGAGTAAGGAGAAAATAAAGTTTTGTCTCTAATCATGTACTACTAGAAATTTATCTTGGCACTCTCTAGGTTAACATTTTCTTAATTTATTCAAGTCAAAATATAGAAAGAACATATCAAAATTATAGACAAAGGCACAGGATAGTAGAATCAGGATTCAAAAAGTCTCCTTTGGAACAATGGGCAGAAATTGGGACATACAGAAAGAAAATAGGTGTAAAAAAGTCCAACACATAGAATCAGAAAGCCAATCAATCAATAATGAAGATCTGGGGTCACCTGGGTGGTCAGTGGGGTAAGCGTCAGAGTTAGGCTCAGCTCAGAACTTGAAGCCTGCTTCAGATCTGTGTCTTCCTCTCTCTCTCCGCCCCTCCCCTGCTCGCTCACTCTCAAAAATAAACATTAAAAAATTAAATTAAATTAAGATCTGGGTTAACAGCAGCTCTAGAGAAAAAGACCTAGAGATGAGCTTATTGACAGACAAGTATAAACTAACACTGAAAAGTGGATATTGAAAGAAAGAAAACAGTTATTTTACTTATTTTTTAAAATGTTTCTCGGGGGGCGCCGGGGTGGCTCAGTCGGTTAAGCCTCCGACTTTGGCTCAGGTCAGATCTCACGTTCGTGGGTTCGAGCCCCACATCAGGCTCTGTGCTGACAGCCAGCTCAGAGCCTGGAGCCTGCTTCCGGTTCTGTGTCTCCTCCTCTCTCTGCCCCTCCCCCTCTCATGCTCTGTCTCTCTCTGTATAAAAAATAAATAGAAAATTTAAAAAAATTATTTTAAATGTTTCTTGGGACGCCTGGGTGGCTCAGTCAGTCAAGCATCCGACTTCGGCTCAGGCCATGATCTCACGGTTTGTGGGTTCAAATCCCGCATCGGGCTCTGTGCTGACAGCTAGCTCAGAGCCTGGAGCCTGTCTTCTGATTCTGTGTCTCCCTCTCTCTCTGACCCTCCCCTACTCGCACTCTCTCTCTCTCTCTCTCAAAAATAAATATAACATTAAAAACTTTTTTAATTTAAAATAAATAAATAAATACAATGTTTCTTTATTTATTTTGAGAAAGAGAGAGTACAGTGGAAGAGGGGCAGAGAGAGAGAGGTAGAGAGAGAATCCCAAGCAGGCTCCATGCTGTCAGCACAGAGCCTAACATGGGGCTCAATTTCACAAACTGTGAGATCATGACCTGAGCCAAAATCAAAAGCCCAATGCTTAACCAACTGAGCTACCCAGGTACCCCCCAAAAATTATTTTAAAGCAGTAATGATGGAAACTAAGTGGTAAGCTCCCCAAGGGAAGGGATCACTTTGAATTCCTTAATCACTTCATTTCCAGGGCTTAACACAGTATCTGGATCAGACCATAGGATCTGTAGCATGTCCACAAGACAATACCCAACACAGTAAAAAGTTTAGAAAGCTCATTTCATAAGAGGTAGCTAGGGAGAAAAGCTGTTTAGTCTGGAAAAAACTTAAGTGGGACACAGTAATTCCAGAAAAGGAATTATTCTTGCTGTCAACATGGTCAAAAGTTTAAAAAAAAAAAAATCTAAAACCCAGCAACTTCTTTAATTAAAAGGAGCAATCCCACCAAGAAGGGACAAAGGATGACTTGTAGTTAAAGATATTTGATAGAAAGAGACTGCTTTGCATGGGATCAAGCAGAGCACTAGGAGTGAGAATAGGTCATCGATTCCAGCTGCAGTCACTCCACTTCCTGTTTGGCCAAGGGCAAATGACATCACCTCTCCACTTAAGTAAAAAACAGTAATTTAAAATACCAGTATTATAGGAGTATAATTTAAATTAGTTAACAGTTGCAAAAGACTGTGGAAATTTACTTTATGTGACAATGAAAACTGCATTCCTACTTTACACATACACTAAGGTTGAATAGTTAAGTAAATTATAAATAATAAGAGCCAAGTTTCTCACTGTCAGAGAAAGAAGTTACAAAGAAGGAGAGGAATGTCAGAATAAACTTGTGGTACTGGACTAGAGTCAGAGAGACCAGTATGAGCGCATGTTCATGTTTATATACAGATATGGAAATAAACACAAATACATATTTATACCTGAGCCAGTACACACGTAGGTATTTCCTAGGTCTGCCCTTTTGGATGCCCAGAAGCAGTGACAGCCCAGATTCAGTGAGTACACCAAGTTCATTTAGAAACCAGCTTGGTTTCTAAATTTTTTTTTCCAATAAAAGAAAGCAGGGCTCCTTGGAGAAATGGCTGATTCTAGGGCTGGGGCAGGGAAAACACAAGATGAGACTGGAGCATCACGCAACATCAGGAAGTGAAAAAGTGCTCCACAAAAAGAAAAGGAGGACATATCGAAAACATCTAAGTGTCAAATGGCCAAAGCCAGAAGAATGTGGGCAACAAAGTACAGTATTACAACCCAAACAGTATTACAGCCCCCAAAAATAAATGTTTATGGATCCATACTGATATAAATAAGTAAATAAACTGGGGGCGGGGATAGAGGGGAGTGTACAAATCTTTCTTACAGAAGAATTCCAAAAAATAAATGTAGACGGAATGAGGGAAATAGAAAATCACCACTACAATCACACACTAGTTGCTGCTGCAGGCAAATTTCACTGATGAATGCTAAAATTAGTGGATGAAACTCAGACCTTTGTATAGCCTCACAGATCCTTCCCCAAAATAGTTATGATTAATCACTGTGGGTGATTTGAATGCAGACTCACAAATTCTTTGACACACATTCCTTCAAGAGGTAGAGCTTCATTTCCTTACCCCAGAAATGGGCTTGATTTGGTGACTCATTTCTAGCTTCTAACAAATAAGGTAAGGAAATGGAAAAAACAGTCACTTTAGTGAAACTATACTAAGGTAGCGATACTACCTTAATCAAATTATCAAAGTTAACATCAGTAATAAGTCACATTGCTATCAGGTATCCCCTGATATGCAATATGAGGTGACAAGAAGAATCTACCATCTCTATGGTACTCTTCACCAAAATGTATAACTTCTGGCTAATCAGGAGAAAATATCAGAAAACCCAATTCAGGAACATTCTACAAATAACTACAACTCTTCAAAGGTGTCAAGGAGAGAAAGGAAGGGAGAAACTAAGAAACTGACACAGATTGTCAGAAACTAGGGAAATAAGATATCTAAATACAATGTGCTATCCTGGATCAGATCCTATAACAGAAAAAAGGCATCACCCTGGAAAAACTAGGGAAATGAGAGGAAAGCCTCTAATTTACTTCATAATATTAAACTAATATTCATTTCTCCTTTTTTAAGTTCATTTTTTGAGAGAGAGACAGAGAGCAAGTGGGGGAGGGACAGAAAAAGGGAGACAGAATTCCAAGCAGGCTGTCAGTACAGAGGCCAAAGCAGGGCTCGAACTCATGACCCATGAGATCATGACCTGAGCCAAAGTCAAGAGTCAGACCCTTAACCAACTGAGCCATCCAGGCACTCCAACTAACTAATATTGATTTCTTAACTTTGATAAATGTATCATGGTTATATAAAATGTTAACATTAAGGAAAGCTAGATGAAATTCTGTACTATCTTTACAACTCTTCTATAAATCTAAAATTATTCAAAATAATGGTTTTTTTAATGTTTATTTTTGAGAGAGAAAGCACACATGTGCTATGCAAGCAGCAGAGGGCCACAGGGACGAGAGAGAATCCCACACAGGCCCCATGCTGTCAGTGCAGAGCCTGATGCAGGGCTCGATCCCAAGAACCATGAAATGACCTGAGCTGAAATCAAGTCAACACTTAATCGACTGAACCACCCAGATCTGCCTCAGTTTCCTTCTAAATGGACCAAATAAAATGAAGCACCAAGATGACTTCCATTGGGTCAAAATGCTTCTCAAGATTTTCTTGCTTTTTTTTTAATGTTTTTTATTTATTTTTGAGAGACAGAGAGAGACAGTGCAAGTAGGGGAGGGTCAGATAGAGTGGGAGGTACAGATTCTGAAGCAGGTTCCAGGCTCTGAGCTAGCTGTCAGCACAGAGCCCAACGCGGGGCTCGAACCCACCAACCATGAGATCATGACCTAGGCCGAAGCCAGATACTTAATCGACTGAGCCACCCAAGCGTCCCAAGATTTTCTTGCTTTTTAAGAGAACATAAAAGCTGCACATCAACTAATCATGCTTAATATTTTAAAAAAGAAGGAGGGGCACATGGGTGGCTCAGTCAGTTAAGTGTCTGAGTTCAGTTCAGGTCATGATCCCTGCATTAGGCTCTGTGTTAGAGCTCAGAGCCTAGGGCCTACTTCAGATTCTGTGTCTCCCAATCTCTTCCCCTCCCCTGCTCACACTCTGTCTCTTTCTCTCTCTCGATCTCAAAAATAAGCAAACATTCAAAAAATCATAATTAAAAAAATAAAAAAGAAGGGGGAGTCTGGCTGGTTCAGCCCATGCAGCATATATATAACTTTTGATCTCAGGGTCATGAGTTTGAGCCCCATGTTGGGGGCAGAGAACAATACACTGAAATCAGAAAGAATTCACTCTCTCTGACTAAAGCTAACCCACCTAACTTGATATTAGAGGTTCAAGCCGCACAAGCCCCTCTTCACACAGGGGAACACTTACTTCCACACATACCCCTCAATCTATAACCACAATAAAAATCACAAGACAGTATTTTTCTCAGCTCTCAAGCCATTTCAAGCAAGCTTGGGAAATCTGTCCTACTCTCCCCTGAAAGCCAAAGTATGTAATTAATAAAAGTTTTCATATCCTCAAAAAACAAAAGTAAAAATAGAGCTAAGCCACCTAGATATAAGAAAATCCAGGTGCTTCCTTCACTGCCAGCAAACAATGGAAAATGATGTTAACATGTAATGTAAACTTATTTGTAATTTTGAGAATTTTAACACAAATATATGTTGAGATGACAAATATATGAAGAGATGAACTTAAAAAAAAAAACCACACACAACTGAGACAGAGTGAGAAAATGCTTTTAGAATCTTCCCCCAGCATTGTCACACATTAACATATGTGTTCATATAATGGGAAAAGAAGCAAGACTCACTAGGCTTCGGTACCTTGATTAAAACATCCTCCTACAAACATCCAGGGCCCTTAGTTCCCATTCTATAATCAATTGCCTTTTTATTACTGATCTGGCTGCCCAGAAACAAAGGAAGTGTCCTGGCCAGTGGATTATTAATTTCCATTGTGTACATGACACTTTATACTTTCTCTGTAAATAAATTGGCATCTGGTTTATCAGTCTCCAGTGAGATTACTTTGCATGAATAAATGTTCAAGCACTTGAGTCACCCCTGTGTGAATAAAAAATTTCCAGTTTCTGAACTACTGGGGGGCGGGGGGAGGTGGGTCAGAGAGACCTTGATGTGGATGGGGATGCCACGTCTGATACTTAACTATCTGTGTGACTCCTTATTCCTGTCAGTCTCAATTTCCCCATCTGTAAATAAATACCTGCCACTAGGGCCCGGAAGATGGCAAGGGCTCAAAAGGTGACAGCTTTATTATTTTTAAGCCAAATGTGAGAGGAAGACTACCAGTGATACAGAAACATTTCATTTGAAAAGTAGCCTGGACCATCAAACCACTTCAAGTTTTTAAAGACACCCGGGTGAAGAGAGATGTGCCATTCATTCCAGAGAGGTGAGAAGAGCAAAGTTAAAATGTTGCAAGTGAAGTACCGGCTGCACAGTACAGTTCTCGCTTAGCAACTCCAATGTTGTCTACCAAACACCCAGCCGGTAATAGTTAGAGCATGACAACTGTTCACTCTAAATCCATGTGCTCAGCTTGGATTCAGGGCTGATTTATAAAAATAGCTGTTGCTGCTGCTCTTTGAATCTCTTTGAGCTGATGACTGGGCAGTGTTACCCTATAGGCCTAGAGCAGCTGTATTCCCTCACCACACCCATTTCTCTGCCTGCCCAGCCGAGCTGACAGCACCCCCCTCCCATCTCTGCAGCATACTATTCTCCCTCTTCCTGGGCTGAGTGAGCAAATTACAAGCACAAATATCCCCTGATGCAATGCCACAACCATCCCTGGGAAAGCACAGTGGCAGTTGCCAAAAGCTCAGCAGCAGGGAAACGGGCGGGACACACACACACACACACACACACACACACACACACACACACAGCAAGAAGCACTGCAATGCTATGCAGCCAGGGAGAGGGAATCGAGAGGCCCTGGGGAGCAATACTGTAACCGAACCAGAGGAGAGAAAGGAGAAAGGGGGTTTCCAGAAGAAACCTGGGTAACGCTAATCTTCCCAGGAAGCACGTTTCACCCCGGGTTTGGATCCTAAAACACAAAACTAGGCGTAATCACTGCCTCCTCCTTAAAGAATCAAATGCATTTAATTTACACGTTCCTGGGTGGAAGCAAAAACCCCTACGTTAGTTCCCCCACGGGGTGATTTCACTTAAAAAAGGAGCTCAGGCAACACCACCAACGGAGAACCTGGTCCAAGTGCTAAACCACAATCTCGGTTCGGGGTAACGTAACCAACTGCCCCCTCCTGGTCCTGGTCCCAGTCCCAGTCCCAATCCTCCCATCCCCACCCTTGTTTAGCCCTCCCGCAGCCAGACACACACTTAGTCCCCCAACCCAACGCTTAGTCTGCTCAGCTGGAGGGGACGCACGCGGGGAACTTAGGCTGGGGCCCGGTTCTCCAGACCGCCCCTCAGCCCCGCCCGTAACCCCGGACTGAGCACCCTCCCTAGCTCGCACCAGCTCCACCTCGACTGACCCCCGCAAAGCCTCACGGAACGACCTCTGAGTTTTCCTAAGTTCCCGAGCCCCACCCAGGGCCCCAAACCACAGCGACTCTCGCTCCCCTGTTCAGCCCCATCCCGAGCCCGAGGCGAGCCGCTCGGCCCCACGCTCCAGACACCCGTAGCCGGTCCTCTCAGCCAGCTCGGGCCCAAGGGGCCCCGGGTTCGCGCCCCGAAGCCTCGAAAGATCACGCCCTCAGGCCCCCTGCCCTCCCGCCCCCGTGTCCCGCAGGCCCGCAGGCTGGCGGCCACCGCCCTTCCCCGCCCCCGGAGGGCCTTGTGGGGTCCCGGGCGGCCGCGAGGCGCGGCTCGGGCAGCCCCCGAGAGAGTGGGGAGGCAGCCTCTCCGATCGGGCCCCGCCTGTCGCTACACCTACCCGCCGCCGCCGCGCCGGAGCCGAAGCCGGAGGAAGCCGGGAGAGGGCCGGGAGGAGCCGGGAGGAGCCGGGAGAAGTCGGGAGGAGCCGGAGCCACCGAGCAAGCCCGTGGGGCGGGGCGCGTGGAGGCGGCCGCTTCCTCGTCGCTCTCTTGAGGGCCGGCGCGAGGGAGGGGCGCCGCCACCGCCTATCCCGCGGGCGCCGCGGCTCCGCCCAATAAGCGCGGCAAGGGGGCGGGCGAAGTGCTGTGGCAAACCAATGAGCGCCGGCCCCGCCGCCTCGACCTCGCCGTGGTAGCGGCGCGAGCGGAGGGCCGTTGGGGGCGAGGTACGCATGGGGGCTTCAGACTCCCACCTCCCGCCCGCTAGCACACGGGCGGCCGGCGGTCACACCGACCGCCGCCGCGGCCCAGTGCTGCACGTCGCTTCCCTTCAGAACTTGGGTGCCTGTAATTGGGAGGATGCGAGCAGCCGGGCACACGCGGCCGGGCCTGGGTCTCCCCGCCCGCTGGGCCTGCGGGCTCTGTGATGTAACCTGGGAGGGGCGCGGGGCGGGGCCTAGGGCGCGGGCCAGCTGGTCGCGGGAAGGAACCGTGGGGGGACGGGGATGCGGGTGTGGGGCCTCTCCAGGTTGCGCTGCCACCAGCCACAAGTGACGTTGCTGGTCCAAGTTGAAATGTGCTGTAGGTGTAGAATACACACCAGATTTCCGAGACTTGGTAGAAAACATATGTAAAAAAACATTTAGGATAATTTCATGGGGCACCTGGGTGACTCAATCGGTTCAACCTCCTCTCGATTTCTGCTCAGGTCATGATCCCAGGATCTTGATCATGGGATCAGCCCTAGGTGGGGCTCTGTGCTGAGCACAGACCCTGCCCAGCATTCTCTGTCTCCCTCTCTCTGGCCCTCTCCCACTCGTGCTCTCATTCCCTTTCTTTCAAAAATAAATATTTTTAAAAAATAATTTCATGATCCTTTTTTGGGTTTTTTGCTTTTTAAAATGTGGCCACTAAATTTTTAAATTACTATTTGTCTCTGCTGGAGAGCAGTGGTCCAGAAGGAAAAGTGATAGTCAAGGCCCCTTGAGTGCTTATTATTTCCCAGGCACTCTTGTAGGTATGTGACTCCTAATAACTCATTTAGTTGTCACAACCATGCTTTATAATTGGTATTAAGGTTCCCATTCTCATTTTACAAATGAGAAACAAACACAAATTTAGTAATTTACCTAATGACCACAAGCCAGTAATCAAGTGTGGTGCTTTAATTCAGGCAACCAGACACTGGGGCATATAGTCGACCTCTAGAGCAGGTTGGTTACCAGAACGAACACTGGACTTGGTTGAAAGCCTTGGTTCAAGGTCAGCTCTGCTACTTTGTTTGTAACTTCGGGAAGTTAAGCTTTAGTTGCCTTCATAAAAATGAGATAATGCAAGTCACCAGCCTCTGTCATAGTCCCTGTTAGGGTGACCTAGAAGCAGCATAGTGAGATAGTTAAACTTGGACTCTGGACCCTGAGTCCCTGTGTGCAAATCTGGGAACTACTACTTACAAGTTACGTGAGCTTGTGGGAGATAGTTAATCTCTCTGTACCTCAGTTTCCTTAACTGTAAAATGAATAATAGTCACACCTATCTAATTAGGGTTGTTAGGAGGATCAGATGTGTTGATATAAATAAAGTACTTAGATTGGTGCCTAGCACTTAGCAAGCATTTACAGAGTACTGCTCAGAATGACTTTAAAGGAGTATTTATGGCCTGTACAAATATGAAGGAATGAAGGGTAAAAGGATAAGTGGAAAACGCATAGAACCATGAATCTGGAGCCCTGGAAAGAACTTTAGGCCAATCACAGAGAACTGAAACGACTAATCTAGGTCACAAACCAATTAATAAGGTAGGTGTCGTGGGACCAAACTCAAAGCTTTAACCCCTCTTTCCACTCAGACTCTAAAGCAGGGGAACTACCATTGCAAGCCTGAATTCATTCATCCAACAGACACTGACCGATAATCTGCACATCAGAAAGGGCCACACAGTGAGGGACACTTATAAAAGTAAATAAAATAGGCTTCCTGGGGCGACTGGGTGGCTCAGTCGATTAAGCGTCTGCGGCTCAGGTCATGATCTCACACTTCATTTCGTGGGTTGGAGCCCTGCATCGGGCTTTGTGCTGACAGCTAGCTCAGAGCCTGGAGCCTGCTTCAGATTCTGTACTCCCTCTCTCTCTGACCCTCCCCTGCTCACGCTGTCTCTCTCTGTCTCTCAAAAATAATAAAAAAACATTTTAAAAATAATAAAAATAAAATAAAATAGGCTTCCTGTCCTCATGAAATTAGCATTATTTCATACCAAAGCCGATAGATTTTTGTCCAACCATGCACTTAACTGTTAGAAGGAAAACACACAGGTGAAAGCTTCAAATGTTACTCTGTTCCTTCCTACTGCCTGGAGTAGTCAGCCCCAGTGCCTGCCCGGGGCTTCAAGAATGGCATTAGCTTTGAGCTCCTTAGAGGTCAGAAGGCTAGGAAAATTCGAAAGTGTTGGAATCTTCCATTCCTTCTTTAAGGTAATAAAGTCACCGTGTTATATGTATCCCAAGCTAGACATTCAAAAGTCACTCTCAATTATTCCCTGTCTTCTCCCCACCTCAGGCCTACTGGATACTCCTTCTGCCTCAGAAACATCTCCACCAACACTGACGCTGTTCTGGTTCAGTCCCTTTTCTCTTTCCTGCCACAGCTACTTCCAAGCCCTCCCTCCCACCTGCTTCATTCGAGTTATACAATTTAGGCACCACCCACTCCAGTTCATACACATCCTCCTGCACCCGCTCTATGCCTATTACAGTGCTCACTACATATGTGGTAATTTTTCGTGTAAACATGGATCTGCCCCAATAGATTTTTTTCTCAAAGTACAGGTTCATTCTTTCTCCCCATCTCCATAGTTAACGTAAACTTTTTTTTTAATGTTTATTTATTTTGAGAGAGAAAGAGATAGCACACATGAATGTGCTCTTGGGAGGAGCAGAGAGAGAAGTCGGGGGGAAAGAAAGAGAGAATCTCACCAACCAGGCTCCCACACTCAACGTGCAGCCCGACGTAGGGCTTGATCTCACAACCATGAGATCATGACCTGAGCTGAAATCAAGAGTCAAATGCTTATCCGACTGAGCCACCTAGGCACCCCAAAACTTTACAACTTTTAGAAAAAAGTACGTTTATGGAGATACCTTGATGCTCTCAAGGTAGGAACCTCTGACTGAAATTTCCTGGTAAAGGAAAATTATCAGATAAATATGTAATTTTTACATACCAGTTATTATCATAATTTACAATGTTTATGTTAGAATTCTATGGGGAGAGGGAAATAAAAATACATGGATTAGGATTTGAATAGCATAGGGTCATAGAATTAAGAGCCAGAAGGGTTTTTTGGGGTCATTTAGGCCATACCATTTTCAGGTGAGGTAACTGAGACGTGTGAAAGACCCACAGATAAGTGGTGGAATCCAAACTTGAACCTATTTTCTGATTCTCAGGCAGGAATTTGTTGCACCCACCCCTCCTTTCATCTTTAAAATCGTGTACCATAGGGGTGCCTGGCTGGCTCAGTCAGCAACTCTTGGTCCTGGGGGTTGTAAATTTGAGCCCCACATTCGGTGTCGAGATTACTTAAAACAAATAAAAATCTTTACTGGATGGGTAGGTAGGTAGGTAGGTAGATAGATAGACAGATAGATAGAGATAAAATGGTGTAGCACAGTTATTGAGCAAACATTAGGGTCTAACAACTCAAAACCCCCTGCCACCTCCTACTTTAGTGCCTGGACACCTATCCTGACTCCTTTGCAGTTGGGATCGCTATATGCCTCACTGAATGGAGCTTTCAGGTAAATATTAAAAGACAAACTCAGCTGCTTGGAATACAGACATGATGCCTGGAGGAGATACAGTCATCTGAAGACATTAAGGACAAAAGTCATGGGCTGAAGGTGAGGAGTAAGAAGATGGACCTTAGCATTCTTCGGCAACTACATTAATCTTACTGTCCCCCTCTGGACCTCATGTAAAGTGAGGAAAGTAACCCCCATCTGCGAAAGCCATCATTTGTCAATAAATCTCCATTGGTGTAAGCCACCATTTATTTGCCAGGATACACAATCCAAACTGGCACATGAAGTAAAAAGCCCTGGACTGTAAGTTAAGAAACCCTGTTACAGTCCCAGCTCTTCCAGGAACAAGCTGTGTGGCCTTGGGCAAGCCATTTCCCATCTCTGGGACTCAGGTTCCTCATCTCTATCAGGGGAAGTAGAACAAGATGGTCTTTTCACCTCTCACTCTCTGTGGTATCATTCACTATGTGTGCTACATAATGTGCAGTGGGGGACTTCCTTTCCCTCAAAACATGACTACTTCTTTCAAGGTTCCCTAAGTGTTTCCTTGTTCTGAAACCACTGGACTAATTAATTACAAAGGCCTGTCCCTTTCCAGCGGATGTGATAAAACACACAGTTTGGGGGCCTTCCCTTACACAAATCCCCCTAACTAGGTCCCTAGGTTTGTTAAATGAGAGGGTTGCAGACACTCAAAGCTCCAGATTCTGCATCTCCCTCCCTGGGCCCCTCCCTCACTTGCACTCTCTTTCCCCCTCTCTCAAAAATAAACAAATATTAAAAAAAATAAAAGTTGTAAAGTTCCATGTTTTTCTATAGAAGTCTTACAACCCTATTGTGTGGTGAATTTCTAGGTACCATAATGGGTTTTTTTCCTATTACATTTTGTAAATGATTACTGGCATGTAGAAATGCTATTCCTTTCTGTATGTTAACTTTATATGTAGTAACCTTGCTGAACTCTTTTCAATTCTAATAGCTTCAAGCTCCAGAATTCTAAGACTAAATTACACCTTCTAGATTTTATCTCACTTTGGGATAGTGCTTCCCCAGTTACTAAGTGCTTTGCTCTCTGGAATTGCTGGTTAGCCTTTCTATAACTCTGAGGCAGGCAGGGCTCATATTGGCATCCCTATTCTGAAGCTGAGGAAACAGATTCTGGGATGCAGCATGATATGCCCAAGATCACACAATCAATAAGTGGTAGATCTGGAACTAAATACCACATCCTTTTATTCCTTGTCACTATACCTTGATTTAAATTCCTTTTTCTCTTTCCCTTTTCTCTCTAGGATCCACTTCCTGGCTACAAATCATAACTGCTCTTAGCTGTGACCCCAAGACTGCTCACAGTAATGCCCTCAGTTCCAGATATTTGGCACCCTCCCCAGATACCTGGCTTTCTCTCAATTCTTCTTCCATCCTCTGTCCTGAACCTTCAGTCCCAATAAAACCTTCTAGTTTCTTTCCAACCCTGACTCCAAGCATCGCATCCCATCTGGGACTCCAGTGGTTATGTGAATGTCTTGAACCACAGTCTGGCCGGGTGTAAGCCACTGTGATTGACACAACTCTCATTTTGGTTCTGTTATTATTCTGCACCTCACTCTTCCCTCCATCCAACCTCTTGTTCATCATGTGAAACCCCTAAAGGGATGAGAATTGGTCCTAGAAGATCGGAAATGGAAGGTCCTTTGAGGGCTTCCAGTCCAAAGGCTAAGCAGAAACTGTAAACACAGAAGCTGATTAGTTATAAAAGAGGGGGTTGGAGGGGCACCTGGGTGGCTCAGTCTGTTAAGCCTCTGACTTCAGCTCAGGTCATGATCTCACAGTTCATGGGTTCAAGCCCCGCATCGGGCTCTGTGCTGCCATCTTGGAGCCTGGAGCCTACTTCAGATTTTGTGTCTCCCTCTCTCTCTGTCCCTTCTCTGCTCATGCTGTCTCTCAAAAATAAAATAAACATTAAAAAAATTTTTAATTAAAAAAAAAGAGTGGATTGGGGACTGTGGGGAGCACAGGGCACATGCCCCAACTCTAATCAGTTGCTATCAGTTGCTGAAATGTGGGCCCTGTATGGTTGGAAAAGATGGAGCCAAATTTTTATGTGCAATATCCTTTTGTTGAATGTCAGCAAATGCCATGTAGGGCATAAAATTAATTTATTAATTAAAAAAGGGCTTCTGAGTTGCTCAGTTGGTTGAATGTCTAAACTGTTGATTTCAGCTCAGGTCACTATCCCAGGGTCATAGGATCAAGCCCCATGTTGGGCTCCGCACTGAGCATGGATTTTCTCTCTCTCCCTCTCTCTCTCTAAAATAAAACATAAAATAATAAAATAAAATAAAATACCGTGTAGGACAAATATGTCTGTGGACTGGTGGCCCTTGGGTTGCCAATTTACAACCTCTGCTCTGGTCCAAACCCATCACCCCACGGGTAAGGAGACTGACATCATGCAGCAGATCAGCAGGAGAGAAGGAGGCAGGACCCAGCGCTCAGACCTATTCAGAACTCACCACCATCACTCACAAGCTGAAAACAACCTTGGCTGATATGACAAGCCTCTGGTGAGACCCTGCTCTGGGAAAGATGTTCTGAGAGGGGACAAAGATAAAGGGATTCTTTTAGAAGATGCCCGTCGGAGGTCCTTGGCACTTTTTCACTTAGCTTGAGATCACACATTTGGCAGGTTGGGACAAACCAACACATTTAGAAAAGAGATGCTCAATCCTTTTGTAGTTCATAAGCATGATGATTGGGTGTTCACTCCATTGTGTGACATGTGCCACCCTTAAACCTTGTTATGACCCAGGCACATTACCTGTCTGACGTGAAAAAAAAAAAGAGAAAGAGAGAGATGCTCATGTCCTTGGAGTTGTCGGCACAGTCCTTCCTCACTGACTGAATTAGGATCCCAGGGACATGGCAGGGGAGCATTTTCTAAACTTTTTGTTTGGAAAAAACAGACTTACTGAAAAGCCGCAAGGATGAAAATGGTATATATCACTCTCATATACCCTTTACCAAAATGTACTTCTTTGCAACATTTTCCCCATTTGCTCTACGTACTGCCCACACACAACAATAACAGATATTTTTCGAACCATTTGAGTGTAGATCACATACACGATGGCTTTTAACCCCTGAATACTTCAGTGTGCATTTCTAATAATAAATGTATATTTTATAACCACAATACAGATACCAACTCAGTAAATTTAAATGGACTCAGGAGTTTGATCCAATCTACCACCCATATTTCAGTTTTGTCACTTGACTCGGTAATGTCCCTAATTTTTTTCTCCTCTGAAACAGGACCCAGTCTAGGATCTAATATCACATTCAGCTGCTATGTCTCTGTAGTTTTCATTAATGTGAAACATTTTCACTGCCTTCGTATGTATGTGCATGTGTATGTATGTGCATTTTATGAAATTAACACTTTTGAAGAATATAGCGCTCTCTCTCCCACTCTCTCTCTCTTAGAATGTACTTCATTGAGTGTCTGATGTTTTCTCATGGTTAGATTAGGTCTAGAATACTGTAGAAATGAAGGCATGTCCCCCTCAGGGCATCGTATCAGGAGGCATGTGGTGTCCATCTGCCCCTCACTAGTGATGTGAATTTCAATCATCAAGTTACGGTGTTTTCTGATTTTTCCAGTGCACTGTTCCTATATTTCCCCCTTGGAACTAATGAGCAATCTGTGGAGAGGAGCTTTAAGACATGCTTACATCCTGATCCTCATCAAAATTATCCCCTATATTTCACATCCTTTCATGAGTCTTGCCTAAGCCAGTCTCTACTGCGATGGTTGCACAGTGGTGGACTTTCTACTCCATTTCTCTGTCCACCTTTGCCTGTTGACACTCAGCATTTTGAGATAAACTGTATGCCTCCCATCTGGAGGGATGCAGTTTTGGCCTCTGTCAAGGTTTGTGAGATCTGGAGTTCCACCAGAAAACATATTCATGACTAATAGGAATAGAGGGAAGGGAGAGAGCCTGCCTTGCCTAGTCGTTAAGAGTAGACAACACTGTGACAGTCACTCCAAGGGTTCCAGCTAAAGGAGCTGAGACCTGCAGAAAAGCAAAGCAGCAGAGAGGAATATGCCTCACACAGTGCCACTTTCAAATCCTGTCTCTGCCCCTCACCTACTTCATGACCTCTAACACCTCACCTAGATTCTCCTAGCCTGTTTCCTAACTTGTAATATGGGATAATTCTTACCTCAGAGGATTATATGGAATAATGCTCATATCTTACCTGGCCCATACTGTGCTAAATGAGAGGTGCATGTTATATGGATTATCGGAAAATTATGTTGTGCTTGAATTATGTTTCATTTAAACAAATGTCTACTGAAAACCTATCATGAACCAAGGCATTGTGCTTGGGGTTAGAGGCTAAATAAATCAGTCCTCAAAAAGCTCACAACAGAGGAAGAAAAAGACCAATATAAATTCCACATTTAGCCACGAAAATTAAAACATACAAGTACACAAAGATTGTTTCAAGAATGTTCACAGTAGGGGATCCTGGGTGGCTCCGTCAGTTGAGGATTCAACTTCGACTCAGGTCATGTCATAATCTCATGGTTCGTGGGTTCGATTCCCACATCAGGTTTTGCACTGAGAGCTTGGAGCTCACTTCAGATTCTCTCTCTTTCCCTGCCCTACTCACACTCTTTCTCTCAAAAAATAAGCATACATTAAAAAAGAATGTTCACAACACTATTCTTTTTTTTAATTGTAACTGACAATGAAAACTATATTCCTAATAGCCCAAACAAGAAATAGCTCAGACATCTATCAATAGGTGAATGAATAAACGAAAATTCCAGTACACCCATACAGTGGAATACTACTCAGCAATAAAAAGGAACAAACAACTGCTTTTATGTAATTGATGTAAAATATGCTGAGTGGAAGAAGCCTTACGTAAGAGTACACACTGTGTGATTTCATTTATGTGAAGTTTTAAAACAGGAAAAACCATCAGAAGAGTGGTTGCCCAGGGTGGAGACAGGGAGGAGGTTGCTGGGAAACTTTCTGCATGATGATAATGTTCCATATGTTGATAGGGGGTGGATTGCACAGGTGTCTGCACTTGTCCAAATTCCGCAAATGTACACTTAAGATTTGTGTATTTCACTATATACAGATTTCACATCAAAATAGAAAAAAATGTAAAAAAGAGCTCTGATTCATAGTATACATCTAGAAGTATTTAGTTATTTAATTTTTTGTCTTCACACCCAGCATGGAGTTCAATGTGGGGCTTGAATTCACAACCCTGAGATCAAGACCCAAGCTGAGATCACAAGTTGGATGCCTGGGACAGCCAGGTGGCTCAGTCAGTGAAGCATCTGACTTCAGCTCAGGTCATGATCTCACAACTGGTGGGCTTGAGGCCCACATCAGGCTCTCTGCTGTCAGCACAGAGCCCATTTTGGATACTCTGTCTCCCTCTCTCTTTCTGCCCAATTCCCCCCCACCAGCATTTTCTCTCTCTCTCTTACAAAAGTAAATAAACCTTAAAAAGAAAAGAGTTGAATGCTTAGCTGACTGAGCTACCCAGGCACCCCTACATCTAGACGTATTTAGAGAAAAGTGTACTGATGTCTAGATTTATTTTGATATGTATCAAAAAACATGAATTAATAATGGATGGATAACAGCAGAGAAAGATGAATAGATATGTAATAAAAACTAGCTTCATAAAGGGTTGTGTAGACACAAGATGCTAGAGAAATGGGTGTTAACTGTAAAATTCTTTCAATTTTGCTGTGTATTTGAAATGTTTCATAATAAAATGTTGTGAGTGAGGAGACAGTGGTGTATAATTCAAGTCAGACTTTGATAAATGGAGTAATAGAGAAGTTGTTTCCGCTGGGGATGGATGGTAGCAGGGGTCAAGGACAGTCTCCTAGAAGAGGAATCCTGGGAAATTAGCCTGAAAGATAAGATTTTAAAGGCAGGGGCGCCTTGTTGGCTCAGTTGAGCATCCAGCTCTTGATTTTGGCTCAGATCATGATCCTAGGGTCGTTGGATAGAGCCCTTCATAGGGCTCTGCACTGAGTGTGGAGCCTGCTTAAGATTCTCTCTGTCTCTGTCTCTGTCTCTCTCTCTCTGTCTCTCTCTCTCTCAAAATTAAAAAAAAACATAAATAAATAAAAATATTTAAAGGCAGAGGGAGGAAAAGGGAAAGAGGGCATATCACTAGGAAAAACAGCAGTAGGAAAACGAAAGTCCCTCTGGGGAAGCTGCAAGGCAGCAGAGGACTCTGGGGGCAGAGTGGCCAGGAGGCCAACAAGCTGAACTGTGCCCAGGCTGGGATAGCCTTGGGAGACAGACAAGGGCATCTGGTTTTGACTCCATAAACAATGAGGAGCCACTGAGCTGGACAAGCACACACGCATGCGCCCGTGTGCGCGCGCTGGCTTTGTCATCTGACAGCCAGAGTAGAGGAAGGCCAGGGATAGAGCCAGCAGTGGGAACAACAGCAGGGGAGGTGGCCAAGGTTTTCTGTTGCTTTTATTAGCCAATTGGCAATGAGGGCAGTTTTTTTGACAGAAAAAAATGGTGAAGACAAGCCCTTCCCAGAGGTGAGATGTATTTAGTGACAGGGGAAGATAATTTGGTTTGTCCTAATTCCCAGCTCACTGGGAACTCTGATCTCGCTCAAGAATTCCTTTTCCCTTTGAAGTCGTAGTCTGTCCATTGACCCGCCCTTTGGCCCTCAGCCACAGGCCAGAAGATGCAGCTCACCACCCATCCCCACCCCAGCAAGAACACACTGGGAGTTGGAACTTCTCATTTGGAAATTTGTTGTGTTGGCCTGCTTGTCCTCCAGGTTTCCTTCCAGTTTCAAGATTTCTCTAATCTGGTCTTTTTTTTTCTTTTTCTTTTTTTAAAGTTTATTTATTTATTTGAGAGAGACAGAGACAGCGTGAGTGGGGGAGGAGCAAAGAGAGAGAGGAAGAGAGAGAGAATCCCTAGCAGACACCAACTTGTCAGCACGGAGCCTGATGCAGGGCTTGAACCCATGTAACAGAGAGATCATGACCTGAGCCGAAACCAAGAGTGAGACCCTCAAACGACTGAGCCACCCAGGCACGCGCCATTTTTCTGGTCTCCTTGCAATCAGCCTCATGTGATCGTGAGCCTGCCCAGGCTCTCAAACATTCATTTTGCAGTTCCCTGGTGATCTAGTGGCTAGGATTCTAGAGCTTTCAAATGTGCATTTTCCCCCTGACTTGCAGATGTCTTTCTGATCACCGCCCCATAGTCTTGTCTCTTTCCTCCCAGTCAAGGGTGCCACTGTCACTGCAGTGTCCAGCTCATGGCTGATCCAGGCTGGGCTTGAAAGAGCCCTGCTGGCAAACCAGGAGTCTCCGAGCCTCAGGTACCACTGGCCACAGGTGTCCAGCTTCTCTCCTCCACACCTTCCCTCCATTTCTTAAAGCTCACAGGGGACACACAGTGACTTACCTGAATAGTCACAGTCCTCCTTTGTCCAGCAGCCACAGCCCCTATTTCCAGTCCTCACACCAGCCCTGCAAGAAGGACAGGACAGAAATGCCCCAGTTTCTCAACCCTCACGGAGTTAGAAAGAGCCCAGAGCTTTACACTCACCAACTTTAATTCTCACAATGTTCCCTCTTTGACAGATAAGGAACTTAAGGCTCAGAGAGGCTAAATAACTTGCCCAAGGTCACACAGCCAGTTGCCAAGAAATTACAACCAATGTATCAAAAGGAACGGTTTCGTGGTTCTCTATGCACCCAGCCCTGACTTTTAAAACTATGAACTATTGTCCCCACAGCTGGACTCCAACAGGCCCTAGGGGACCTGCCCAGGGGTCCCGGCTGAGTACACGGGGAGATGGCGGGTCAGGGGATTGCACATCAGTCTGGGACAGCAAATGGAAAAGGCCCAGAGGTGACATTTGTTGCTTTTGAGGGACAACAGGAGTTGCCCAGACTCACCCATTCACTGAGCAAATCCTGAAACTTACTTTGAGGGTCAGTTGCTGAGGGAAGAAGGAGATGGGAGGGAGAGCCTTCCAGACTGTCTCAGAGTCAAGAAGTTAAGAAATGGTGAGGCACATGCAGGGCAAGCACCGCCAGAGAAACAGGAACAGAGAGGGAGAGAAGACTCCGACATGGTGAAGGACTTTATATATATATTTTTTTTATTTTTTTACTGTTTTATTTATTTTTGAGACAGGGAGAGACAGAGGAGACAGAACATGAGAGCTGGAGGGGCAGAGAGAGAGGAAGACACAGAATCAGAAGCAGGCTCCAGGCTCTGAGCTGTCAGCAGAGAGCCTGATGTGGGGCTCGAACCCACGAACGTGATATCATGACCTGGGCCAAAGTCGGAGGCCCAACCCACTGAGCCACCCAGGCACCCCAGGACTTTAAAAAAAAAAGTTTATTTATTTCAGAGAGAGAGAGCGAGAGAGAGAGAAAGAATATCCCAATCAATCAATGCGGGGCTTGAACGCATGAACCCTGAGATCACAACCTCAGCCGAAATCAAGAGTCTGGTGCTGAATGAATTGAGCCACCCAGGCACCCACGGTAAAGGACTTTGAAGGGGGGAGACGGATAAAGGACACATACACACAATCTCCAGGGTATTTAAACTGCAGTCATCTGAAAAGCTGGATGTCAACAGTGAGTGGCCTTAGAAGGTCACGGCAGAAGTGGGGGAGAGACAGTGCTGCCATGGTCAGCGGGGCCCCTCCAGGCCTCTGCCGCGCTCTGAGCCGGCAGACCGTGCATGTTTAACCCTCTGCGGGTGTACCCAGCACCAGGAGCTCAGTAAAAGCTTTGGGAGAAAACAGCTCAGAGGCCACCCCCGGGAGGCCTTCCCTGACTCTCCAGGGGAAAGAGCTTTCGTGTCCTCGAGTTATCTTCTGTCCAGACGGTGAGTGCTCCCTCCCCTGGTCTCAGCCACTTCTGAGTTTTCCACAGTGTGCAGTGCAGGGTTTTCACTTTCTTGTTCGTTTTCTGTTTTTACTCCCTCACCTGCCGTCGGGGCTCAGGGTCCACAGGGTAGATAACACCAGGGCAGGACTGCTGGATTCCCTGAGGAGGCTGGGTCCCTCGATGTCCCACTCGGCCCTGAGAGCCCATGAGTTCTGAGCAGACAAATCTTCCCACCATCACCATGGCGATATAAAATAGATCCAAACATTCCTTTGAGATGTTTCCCTTTCAAAGGTAGAGCCAATTCGCTTCCTCTTGAATGTGGGCCAGACTTAGTGACTTGCTTCTAATGCATAGAATATAGCAGGAGGGAAGCTCTGACTGGGGGGCTGAGCAATAAAAAAGGTTACAGCTTCCTCCTGGCTCCTTCCTCTGGGACAGCTCACTCTGGGGGAGGCTGGTGACCATACCCTTAGGACACTTGAGCAGCGCTGTGGAGGAGCCCCTGTGGGGAGGAAGTGAGGTCTGCCATCAAAGCCAGCACCAACCTGCTGCCCATGCCGCCTCAGTCAAGCCCCCGGACGGCCGTGGCCCCGGCAACACATGCTTGCAGGGCTTGAGACCCCAAGCCAGAACTGACCAGCCAAACCGTTCTTGAATTCCCGATCCGTAGAAACCGTGAGAGATAATAAGTGTTTCTTGTTGAATTAAGCCACTGAGTTTGGAAGTAATTTGTTGCACAGCAGTGGATAACTAAGACATTATCCTTCTCCGCACTGCCTCTCCAAGCTCCCTATGCTGCAGCCAAATTGAACCACTCACTGTTTAAAGAAATACATTTGACTGAGTGCCTTCTGTGTGTGCCAGCCCTGGCCAGACTCTAGGGATATGGCAGTGAGCCTGCTAGACGAGCGTGGGCTCTGTCGTCATGAGCTTAAGGGGTCACACACTCTGAACAATGACAGATCCTGCGTTGGCCCACATTGGGCCCTCCATCCAGAAAGCTCAGCCCTACCCACCCCTTATACTACATTCTGAACATGTTTTTGATTTTTTTAAGGTTTATTTACCTTTGAGAGACAGAGAGAGACAGAGCACGAGTGGAGGAGGGGTAATGAGGGAAATACAGAATTGGAAGCAGGCTCCAGGCTCTGAGCTGTCAGCACAGAGCCCGACTCAGGGCTTGAACCCAAGAACTATGAGATCATGACCTGAGCTGAAGTCAAAGGCTTAACACACTGAGCCACCCAGGTGCCCTTTTTTTTTTTTTAATTTTGGAAGGAAAGAGAGCAGGAGAGAAGGGCAGAGAGAGAGATTTTGTTTTTGTTTTTGTTATTGTTTTGGGGGGGAGCATGCCAGGGAGGGGCAGAGAGAGAGAGAGAAAGAGAGAGAGAGAGAGAGAGAAATCCCAAGCAGGCTCCATACTGTTAGCAGAGAGCTCAGTGTGGGACTCAAACTCACGAATAATGAGATCATTGATGAGGGACCATAAGGCAAGCTGAGGGCCAAGCACAAACTAGCATAAGCTCCCCACCAAAGGTGGGATGTGGGTGACATTCCTTAGGCACTCCTGGCTGCCCAAGAACAAAGGAAAGGACAGAAAACAAATGATTAAACTGATAGAGGCTCCATCAGTTTACAAATATCTCAGTAATATTACAAGAAAAAGGCAATTTTATCAATAGTCTAATCTCCAGGAACTCCCTGCTATCTTAATGCTAATGCTTTGCTAGAAGGATAAACAACCTTAGCTGGACAATACCTAGGCCTCCAGTAATCTGTAAACCCTCTTTAGCACAAGAAAATCCCTTTAAGAAATCTTCTCTTGACTTTACCTCCCCCACTCCACAGTACATAATCAGTCACTCTGCACATCCCCGGCTCAGCTCTTCCTGCCCACAGGCCCTGCCACCACGCTTTAATAAAATCATCTTTTTGCACCAAAGACATCGTTAAGAAATCTTTCTTGGCCTTCAGCTCCAAGCCCCACCAACACCCGAAAACCCCAGCAAATACTACCTGGGCTGAAATCGAGTCAGACGCTTAACTGACTAAGCCACCCAGGTACCCCAGAAAGAGAGACAGAGAGAGGGGGAGAGAGAGAGAGAGAGAGAGAGAAGAGAGAATCTTAAGCAGACACCACACTCAGCAGGGACCCCAGTGTGGGGCTCAATCTCACGATCCTGGGATCATGACCAGACACAAAACCAAGAGTCGGATGCTCAACAGACTGAGCCACCCTGGCGCCTCCTGAACATGCTCTAGTTGACTTTTCCCCTTCAGCACTGAACCCAAATATTGTCTCCTCCGTGAAGTTATTCTGAGTGCCCCCTGGACACTATACTGCCTACCCTGAACTCTTACAATGCTTTATCTCAGCCTCAGTTTGGCCACTTAACATCTTCTTTGTATTATGATCACTAATTTTTGTAACCTCCCCCTTTAGCTGCTGTAGACACCTGGTGATGGATGTCTTATTCATATCTGTATTCTTTACACAGCCAGTGTACAAAGTGCCATGTGCATAGTTAGCATTCGAGAAATGTACATTATGCAAATGAACATGTGAATGGCTTGTCCATAATGTAACAAACACAAGCGGAATTCTAGCAGAGAAAAACAGGGTTTTTTCTGGCAGGGTTGTGCATACCAACTGGGAGAAAAAGCAGGAAGTATCAATGAAATATACTCCATTAGATTCTAATAATATCCACCATACAACTCCTCTATGATCCAGCAATTCTTCTGCCAAGCACACACGTAAGAGAAATAGATGCATGTGCCCAGAAAAGACTTGTACAAAAATGTTAAGAGGGGTGCCTGGCTCGCTCAGTCGGAAGAGCATGAGACTCATGATCTCTGGGTCATGAGTTTGAGTCCCATGTTGAGTATAGTGAGTACTAAAAAAAATTTTTTCTAAAATATTCAGAGCATCTTCATGCATAACAAGCCCAAACTAGAACTAACCTAAAAATCCACAAAGTAATAGATAGACAAACCGTGGTGTAGTTATAAATGGAACACCACACAGCAATTAAAAAAATAACTTACAGAACACCTGGGTGGCTCAGTCGATTGAGTGTCCAACTCTTGATTTCAGGTCAGATTGTGATTCCAAGGTCGTGGGATTGAGCCCCACATGGGGTTCCGTGCTGAGCATAGAGCCTGCTTAGGATTCTCTTTCTCTCTCTCTCTCTCTCTCTCTCCTTCTCCCTTGCTCATACACACACACTCCTTAAACAAACAAACAAACAAAACACTACTGATACATGCATTAACATAGGTAAATTTCAAAAACATTGTATCGAATAAGAGAAGCTGGACACAGAAGAGTTGATGAATACAATAATAAGTGATTCCATTTATACAGCATTCAGAACAGGCAGAACTAATCTATGGTGATAGAAGTTGGAACAATGATTACCTCTGGGGGAGATCACTGCCTAGGATGGAGAAGCTTGAGGGAATTTTCTGGGGTGGTAAACTGTCTTGATCTGGGTGAGTGGTAAGAATTTTTTTGATCTAGGTAGTGATTAAATGTATGTATATGTAGGTAAAATTAATTGACCTGTATACATATTGTGTTTTACTGTATGTAAACTATACCTTAATGAAACAAAACCAATAAAATGTTAGTAACCCCCAACCTGAAACAGGGAAACTAAAGGCACCCCATGAAAAGTTGCTTTATTCTCTCCTTTTCCTGCTTCCACTCTTACTAGGACCTTACTAGGACCGCCCCCCCTCCTTACACACACCTTATAGAATAGATAATGTTTGTTCTCATTGTAAAGGTCAAGGATTTAATGATTTCATTGGAGTCTTCCATCACAATAGATAATATCTGAGGAGTGCCTGGTTATGTCACTAACCGTTTTCCAGGACCACTGACTCATCAAGACCCCTGGCTCCAGGGCATAAGTGATTTGTGGAGGACACCTAAACACTTGTCTTTGTTCCTGGATTATTGAGAAGACCACCATCCTCAATAAAATCCCCAGGTCCAGGGCACCTACCTGGCTCAGTCTGGAAGAGCATTTAACTCTTTTCTTTTCTTTGTTAAGATTTTATTTTTAAATAATCTCTGCACCCAAGATAGGCTCAAATTTATTACCCTGAGATCAAGAGTCACATACTCTATCAACTGAGCTAGCCAGGAGTCCTGAGCTTAAGATTCTTGATCTCAGGGTTCTGAGTTTGAGCCCCACATTAGGTGTGCAGACTGCTAAAAAAAAAATAAAATAAACTTAAAAAAAAAAAACACCTCAGGTCCCAAGCAAAAACAAGACTCACTTTCCTTTCCAAGTCTCCCAGACGCTCTGTCTTATCTAGATTCTCTATGTCTTCAACAAACTCGGGGTGCCTGGGTGGCTCAGTCGGTTAAGCCTCCAACTTCGGCTCAGGTCAGATCTCACGTTCGTGGGTTCGAGCCCTGCGTCAGGCTCTGTGCTGACAGCTAGCTCAGAGCCTGGAGCCTGCTTCCAGTTCTGTGTCTCCTTCTCTCTCTGCCCCTCCCCCTCTCATGCTCTGTCTCTCTCTGTATCAAAAATAAATAAAACATTTAAAAAATTAAAAAAAAACTCTTCTAACTTCCTCTGGGCTCAACTTTGATATCCACCCTGTGTGAAGCCAAGGACCCTCTCAGCTGGTCCAGCGACCCCCTCTGGGTCCTCAGCCCCAAACAGCTTTCATCAAGCTCTGTGCTCCTCATAGGAGACACCCATAATACATGTATGCTGAGTAAATTAGTCAAATCATATCAGCCAATAGACCTCATCCTGTTTTAGTATTCTGACTCTGACACCAATTGCAGTATGTGTTTTCTCCCCATACCATCAAGCAATTCCCTGACACCAGATGGGTGTCTTACAATTCAACTCACCTTCTGTGGACACTATTTGTACATTCAGATTGTGTTCTGTGCTCTTCTAACTGACTGGCTATAGATGGGAGTTTCCAACTACCTCTTTCTTGGGTGTAATTACTTTGCTAATGCAGTTCACAGAACTCTAAGAAACATTTTACTTCCTAGACTACTGGCTTATCATAAAAGGCTATAACTGAGGTGCCTGGGTGGCTCAATCGGTTGAGCATCCAGCTTCGGCTCAGGTCATGATCTCATGGTTCGTGGGTTCGAGCCCTGCGTCAGGCTCTGTGCTGGCAGCTAGCTCAGAGCCTGGAGCCTGGAGCCTGCTTCAGATTCTGTTATCTCCCTCTCTCTGACCCTCCCCTGCTTGTGCTGTCTCTCTCTGTCTCTCAAAAATAAATAAAAAACATTAAAAATTTTTTAAAATTATGTAATATAATAAATATCATGACATGGATGTAGGGTGTCCCAAATTGGATGGGGGGGGGGCTACCAAATGTGGGGTGCTCCAGGCCAGTGGTGCAGGCAGTGAAAGAATTCACCCAAGGCAGAACCAAAGAGATAGAAGTATACTAACCACAACACAATGGAGCAGCGGGCAGCGCAGCGAAAGAGAGACTGACTACAAGGAGGCGTGGTGAGGGGCCACAGTTACAGGGTGAGTGAGGAAGTGTGGAGACCTGTGGAAGTTTCCCTTTGTGGAAGTCTTAGGAACTGTGCCTGGCTGTAATCGGTCAGTTAGGGTCTCTGGCTATTTCGAGGTAGGTCCCTTAATGAGCCTGCTTGCATTCAGCTGAGCGGTCCCTGTGGGTCCTTCTGCCTTGCTCTGCAGTGGGCAATCATATTATGACATATAAATGTATCAAAATAACACATTGCATACCTTCAACTTACACAATGCTACACAACAAATTTACTCAATAAAATAAATAAATTAACTAATTTTAATTTAATTTAATCTCAAACAAGGGGGCAGTTAAGTCAGAGGAGGCAAGCTCAGGAAGTCTGACACCAAGCTAAGAACACACACCTGACTCTTTCATCATGACAAGCCACTCCTCTCCCTGCTCAAGCCGGTTGGGTGAAAGCCACCTCCAGGCATTTTTCCTGGCACACATCACCCCAGAACCCAGCCAGAGATCAGCACTGGTGTCAGTGGGGAATCCCAGACAATTGGCACCCGTGTCCAGGTGCTAGCCTGCAGAGAGGGAGATGGCAGCCTGGTTTTGCTCTCCAGGGACCCAGGTGAGAAGAACACTGCCTGGAGACACAGTTAGCAACCTATGTATGGAAGGAAGCCCCTGGTCCACAGAACTTGGCAAAGATCCTGGAAGACATTAAGCAGCAACTAGGTTCTGTGCCCTCCTGTCCCAGACCTGAGACCCATGGGTGTGTTCCACATCCTTCCTTAAAAGCATGGTAGAGATGCATAACATTATGCAGAAGTCACCCTGTATCTGGACTCTGGCCCTGGCTCCTTCATTATGAACTGTGAGCCCTCTAGATGTATAAAAGGTAGCAGAACCTTGTATGCCTTTGGCAAATGCAACCAAGGATCATATCCTCCTCCTCCTCCTCCTCACCATGTTTGAGCTCGATTGGAGGGGAGATAAGGTTGATCATGACAGCTTGTGTGTTTTGTCATCCACAACATACAAAATGCAGAAAAGACTGATGGAAAGAACACTGTGGACAGGAGCAGAAAGCTGTTTCCAGGCTGCCCGTGGACCTGGGAGGCAGGTCACGGTCGCTAGCCCTATTTTCAACCATCAGAAGCTGCTCCTCCCCAGGTCCCCTGCTCAAGTCAGGGACCCATCTGCTCTATTTATTTAGTTAGTTATTTTACTTTATTTTATTTTACCTTTTTAAGGAAGCTCTATGCCCAAATGGGGCTTGAACTTACGATGCCGAGATCAAGAGTCGCATGCTCTACCAACTGAATTAGCTGGCACCCCCCCCCACACACACACCTGCCCAATTTAGAAAATCCTGTTCAGCCGACAGGCAAGATGAATACCCACATTTTGTTCCAAGTTAGATCTTGATGAGCCTGTGGTTAATATGATTCCTCTGGCTCCTCCCCAAGCCCGAGGCACTCGGGAGTCTTGCTCATATCATCAAGAATGAAGAGCTAAGCAAATAACTTGGGGCCCAAGCATCTGGCATGAGCACTGGCTTTGTCAACTTACCAGTGGGTGATCTGGAGCAAGTCAGTTAAACTCTGTAAACCCCAAGCTGCTCATCTATAAATCAAAGCAGTCACAAACCCTCCATCTCACAGGGTTAGTGAGAGGGTCAAGGAAGATACCACATGAAAGTATTTGGTAAATGATGAAATTACATGAATGATAGCGATTATTAGTATGAAATAGCTCCATGACCAGGAGTTCTACATTCCAGTATTGGCTCTGCCTTTACTTAGGGTAAGTCCCTTCCTGTCTCTTCCTGTTTGAATAGTTGGGCTAGAAAAGTTTCTCTGTTTGATCAAGGCTGGCGGTCAATGGTAACCATGATGGGAAAAGCAGGGGGTGTGAGTCTTGTGTGGGAAGGCCAGCAAGAGCCAGTAGTGAAGGACCAAAAGAAGTGACGAAGTGACACCACCCCCTCCCCTGACACATATGGCATCCAGCCACAGTTCTGGGTGTGCTGGGTTTAAGCAGGGAGGCCGGACGGGTCAGCCTCAGTTTCCTGAGCAGCCCCAGGACAAAGCCTAACTCCTAGGAAGCAGGCTAAAGCTGGGCCAGGGCCTCTGGCCCTGATGCACTTGGGAGGCCACTCTGAGCAGGACTGGTGTCTGCAGAACCGGCAGACGTTATGTCATCTGTGAATCTGGAAACCACAGACCCACCCTCCCGGGTCCCCAGCGTCTCTCCTACCTTCTGAGCAAGATCCCCGAGTTCCCCTCCGTCTGCATCCCCAGCCCTTTACATTCCAGGCTCCCAAGGAACTGAGCTAGGACCTCCTGGGCTTCTGTCCAGGCAGCTAGTTCTAAACTCCCCCACCCTCTTGTCCCCTGAGAGTAAACAATATAACCTTAAACAAAGCCGGCTGCTTCGGCCTTGAGGAAAAAATACTGGGCATGTTGAGTGCTCTGCTTCTTGTTTATTTCTTTGTACCCACGCTTTGTTCCAAGATAGAACCTGAGGGGGCTGTATTTATTGTAAGTCTCCTGTCCCCTCTCTGGGCTTTCAGAAACCATGAAACTTGCTCACAGTCACAAAGTCTGTGGGGTGATGGAGCAGGCGGGTTTCAAGTCAGAAGCTTGAGTGTTAGATCCCAGCCCTGCCCCTTTATTAACGGACAGCCTGTCTGAAGCTTGGTTTCTTCGTCCACAAAATAGAACATGGATGATAATAACACTGACATCACACAGTTGCTGTGAGGACCGTGTGACTCAGGGCTTGTCAGTCAGCTGGCGGCTCCTGGTGAGTGCTCAACATAGATGACCTTCCTGCTGTCCGTTCCCCTTCCATCGGACGATGGTCCTCACTCCCCTGGAGGGTTGTTCAAACCCCAATTGCTGGACTTCACCACCAGAGCCTCTGATTCAGCAGTTCTGAACCGGGTCCTGAGATGTGTATTTCCAACAAGCCTCCCGGGGCTGCCCGCAGCCACACTTTGAGAATCATTGTGTGAGACCAAGTTTCCCCAACTTTCATCTCCTTTTCGAGGAGGAGGGGGTGGGGCTGTGCCCTCTACTCCCAGCTTGGCACAAAGGGGAGCTCTGGGACGGACTTGTCAAAAGCAAAGGACTTCAGGTACTTATTGACCTATAATTGACCTGCCACAAAATTCACCCATTTTAAATGTTTGATGAGTTTTAGTAACTTTACAGAATTGTGCAACCATCTCCACAGTATAGTTTTAGAGCTTTCTCACCACCCCAGAAAGCTCCCTCAGGCCCATCTGTGGTCAGGCCCCAAGCCCAGTCCAAGCTCCAAGCAGCCACTGGTCTGCTTTCTGTATCTAAGTTTTGCCTTTTCTAGAAAGACCATTTGCATAGACTCATACAGTATGTGGTCTTTTGTGTTTGGCTTCTTTGAGTCTGCGTGCCGGTTCTAAGGTTCATCCGTGTTGTCGCGTGTGTCAGGAATCATCCCTCTTCACTGGTGAGTAGTGTCCCATCCTGGGGGTGTGTCATGGTGGTTACCCACTCGTCTGTGATGGGTGCTACAGCTGCTCTTGGTATTGTGAACAACACTGCTGTGAACATTCATGTGCAAGCCCTTGTGTGGACATAGGTTTTCAAATGCTGTTTTTAAAGGTAAGCCGTAATTCACCAAGACTCTTCCCCACTCTTCCGGGTGTCTGTAGCCAACGCCACTAGAGGTGCGAGGCAAGAGATCGATTCCAAGGGGCTAACAGGAGAACCCAGCCCCTCCCACCAGAAGCTAACCAGTTAAGACCAAACTCAGAGCCCTCCCGAGCCCCTCCACCCTATGGCTTCACCTTACTCACTGTTGTCGCCATCCCCCTCCTTACCCCAAGAGTTATGCCTTGATTGAGGGTTGGTGAATAAAGGATTTTGCCTGTCAGTTAAATTAAATTGTGCAAAGCAGCCAGCTGGGGAGAGAATGAAAACAGGATTGACCCAGATCTCTTGAAAATCCTGAGGCTTCTCATCCCTCCTGTTTATCGCTCGGACTGCAATGTCCCCGTGGATGAGGCACTGTCTGGTCCCGAAGTAGCATCCTCAGTGTGCACGGTGGTCAGACCCTGGTTTTCTACCCCAGAGCCCCCTGATTCTTTGCTGTGCGTCAGCTCCCCTGGCCTGGCAGACTTTGTGTCCAAAGCACTTAGACTCCGTTCCTTATATCTCAGGGACATCCCAGCATGGGACCACTTTCCTGCTCCACTTCCAAGCTCGTCCATCCGCCACATGGCACCAAAGCTGTTAACCTGCACACATACACTGTCCCTTGCAAGGGCCCTGGAGGAATCGATAGAGCAAAGGCTGCTGAGTGCCCTTTGTCCAGGGCCAGTTCCCCTCTCCAGTTCCAGGAACCTTTCCTGTGTCCGGCCAGTTTCTGGGCTCAAATCTTAGGCCAACAGGCTCTAGGGTGGCTCAGTCAGTTGAGCATCTGAGTCTTGATTTCAGCTCGGGTCATGATCTCATGATTTGTGCGGTCGAGCCCTGTGTCAGGTTCTGCGCTGACAGTGCAGAGCCTGCATGTGATTCTCTCTCCGGCTCTCTCTGCCCTTCCCCTCCCCCACCAACACAAATAAATAAATAAACATAAAAAAATTTTTAGGCCAAACCATTTGGTAGAGAAGGTTCTGAACTCAGAGCCCAAAGATCTGGGTTTTTGTTTCTGTGCAGACTTGTGACCTCGGGCTCTTTACGTATAGCAGGGGTGATGCTTTGCATTCCGCCCATCTCTAGGGACTTTAGAAAGAGATTGGTGGGGGGAACCTGCTGTGAAAATCAGAGAGGCTAAATTTCTGGTGGGAGACATTCAGAGAACTGGAAAGACTTCACTCCCAGCACCAGTGAAGGTGGAAACAAGGACCCCTTCGGGGAAACACCTTCTCAGGAACTGTCATCCTCGGCTGGCTCCCCAGGTCCACCAAGTCAAACAGCAGCCCTGCGCCAGGAGGTAAAGAGGTGCATCGAAGCGATGGTCTAAAGTTATATTTTTATGTAGTAATGAAAGGTTGGGGGACTTCAGCCAAACTGTTGGGAAATGCCCGGGCATTTGCTGTAATGTGGAGAAGATGATAGCAAGTGAACGTTCTTGGAGTATGAATCCCAGCCCTGCCACCTACTCATGGTGTGACCTTAGGCAAGTTACTTACATCTCTGGGCCTCGGTTTCCTCATCTATCAGTTGGTAATAATCATCTCCCAAGGTTACCGTGAAAAGTGAAAGAGTGATGTGAAGTTCATGGCTCATTGATAACATGTGTGCCCAAAGAGGCACTTTTCTTGTTCACGGTTTACTTTTATGTTCGTTTTGGAAGTTTATTTATTTTGAGAGAGAGAGAGAGAGAGAGTGGCAGACTCCAGGCTGCACAGAGCCTGATGCGGGGCTCAATCACACAAACCGTGAGATTATGGCCTGAAATCAAAAGTTGGACACTCAACCGACTGAGCCACCCAGGTCCCCAGTGTTTTATTTTTAAGCATTTCCTGTGTGTCTGCTATCCATTTGATCATCTATTTGTTTGCTTATTTGTCCATTCAGAAAAAACTTACAGGTGCCAACAGTGGGCCAGAATCCATGCAATGCACTCTAAAAAAAGAAAATGATGATTTATGTTGTGCTGGACCGCTTTCAAAGCTCTTTTACACACATTGCCTTATTCAACCTTCTCACATCCTTAAGGTGAGGATGAGAAAACAGAGGTTCTGAGGATGTGGCAATTGGCCCAAGATACCATCTAACGTATGCCTCAACAGACTTAATCTCCGGTCCTCAGACATTAAATCCAGTTCATTTTGCAGGACACCTCACTGCCAGAAGGACAGGGCAATTAATAAATGAGTAAGACTGGACCCCTCCCTGCGAGTCTCCACATCCGATGCTCCCAGAGCCCTGGACACCTCCCCTCATTGTCATCTTCTCCTGGGTGCCCTATTAGGATGATCTGTTCTGACTCATCTCCAAACGCTAGGAGCCTTCCCAGAACAAGGTATTGCATCTGGACGATGCCTGTGTCCATCTGGATTCTTGGTTGCCAACAATGGAGCAGAGCCCAGGTCACAGTGGTGCTACAGCTGTAAAAAGGCTGAAGAAGTGAAGGTCTAGCTTCTATCTAGAGGAGTGGGATTCAGAGCAGGAGAGTGGTCAGTGATTCTGGAAGCCAAAGAGAATGCCAGATCCATGTCCTGCCCTGAATCCCAAACTGGGTGGGTGGGTAGACCTGGTTATATGTTTAGCCCTAATTAAAGAGCAAAGAATCCTTCCAGCTAAGACTCAGAGTCCCTCTGGGTGCTCAGAGCCAGGATCCAAGACTTGTGATGGCCAAAGATGTTCAGGTGGATTTCTGGCCATGGAGGCCTCACTCTGCACAGGCATAGAGACTCAAGCGTCTGGCCTTGCCCTGTGCAGGTGCATGGGCAGGATTCACAGGGATTTGGTCACCCCCAGGGCAGTGGGAGCCTCAGTACTTAGAGGCAGGATATGACCCTTCCAGGGGCACTGGTTTTGGGAGGAGTCATCAAGTCTGACCTTAAGCATTCCAACAAACAGGGCCCTGCCTGAGCCATGGGTTCCAAGAGGCCAACTGGATCCTCATGCTCTGATACCCTAAAAAGTACACGTCTTCTACACACCTCAGTTTCCCTAAGGTGAGCTATTAAAACTAGAGAGAGCCAGAGAAATAAAAAGAATAAGAGAAATGGCAGTTAGGTTAAGGAAAATCATCACACGGACAAGCCATCGAGAGGGAGCAGAGGGAGAGGTGATTGATGCTGCCCAGGGGAGTCTGAGAAAGCTCTGGAGGCCCCAGGTGAAAAGGATGGGCAGGAGTTTGCTGTGCAAAGCAGGGGAGGGAAAGGCGTTTTGCACAAGGGAACAGCAGGTTCAGGGACAAAAAGCTTTGAGCAGGCAAGTTGCTGAGGAACGCCCAACAAGTTGGCTGGATGGGAGGCAGGAAGCGGGCAGGAAAGGCCAGCAGGGCAAAATCGAGACCTGGCTGTGACCTTCAGACAGAGACCAAACTGCTTGGGAGGTTGAGCAGTTTTACATTTGAAGGGGAAATTACCATTTGTGCTGAGAAATAAAGCTGTGTTTGGAGGGCCAACTCTGGGCCCAGTGGCTTCATGAGCATTTTCTCTCCCTCGTCACACTGCGTGCCCATTTTACAGATGGGGACATGACACCGCCATAGTTTTTCTACACTAGTAGCCCCGCCTGAACAGAGGAGAGCAGGACAGAAGGGACCTTGGCAGAGTCATATCACCCCCTTGAGGGTGAGGACCCTCTCACACGGAAGGAAGCAAGTTGAAGTTTATTAAAGAATCCTCTCAGGGGGTCTGGGCGTGGGTGGCTGAGTCAGTTAAGCATCTGACTTTGGCTCAGGTCATGATCCCTCGGTTCATGAGTTTGAGCCCTGAGTTGGGCTCTGTGCTGACTGCTCAGAGCCTGGAGCCTGCTTCAGATTGTGTCTCCCTCTCCCTCTGCCCCTCCCCTGCTCATGCTCTGTCTTTCTGTCTCTCAAAAATATATAAACGTTAAAAAATAATAATAACAAATAAAAATAAAATAAGCCACCTGTTAAGGAAACCCCAGATGGAGGCTTCTCAGTGGTGAGGCCCATGTGTCTGATGCTTGGCAGATGCTTAGTAAAAGCTGTTGGATGAAGTTTACTGTAAATAATTCTTTGGGTGGTTGTCTAGCTTTGGCCAACACCTTCTGGAAGTAACTCCCAGTCTCTGTGGTTCGCCAAAGTCAGGCAGAAAGGAAGGGGCTCCACGCACTTCCGTGATGGTGCTATGAGAGTGTTCCCTCCCAATCAGGAGAGTCAGGGAGGGAAGGCTTCCTGGAGTAAGAGGCCTAAGTGACCCCCAGGGGGGTTGGGGCCTGGGCTCTGGAGTGAGGATGGAGTCTGGGGGAGGCCGCCTGGGGAAAGAATGTCAGCTTCTCACTTCTCGGTGCCATGTTTCCCCATCTGTGAAGGCAGATTCTCATACCTGCCTCAGCAGGCTTTTTGGAGGTGGTGGGTGTTGGGAGAGGGTGGAGGAAGGAGACACTAGCCCTACCCGAGCGGCATATGGACCTGGTCCTCCGCTGAGGGGGCCACTCCATACCTCCCGCTGTGTGTCAGCCGCAGCTGGTGATTCGCCGTGAGTCACAGCCCCCCCAACCCCCGTGCCTGTTTACCCATCGACTAAGTGGGCTCAATAAGGACATCTACCTCATAGGGTTTCGTGAGGAAATAGGTGTGAGGTGATTTTTGTTGCTGTCTTGATCTCGTCTGTTGTTTTTTAGTTATGCGGAGGATAAGAGATGAACCAGACACTGAGCCTGCTGTGCCCTACATATTGGGCCCACCAGACTCGTACGTGGCATTTTTGAGCACTTACTAGAACTGTTCTAAGCTCCTTATATGTATCAAGTCATTTAATTCCCAAATCAACCTCCTATTATCTGCATCTCGTGGGTCATCAGTTGGAGGCTTCCATCCCCTGCTGCCTTATTTGCTCAGTTGTCCACCAAGGACTGGGCTCACCAGGTGCTCGGTAGCCTGGCTTTGGGTCAGCCCACACTTGTCAACACACCCAGGCCTCCTGGGCCAGCCAGGTGTCTGGGCAGGCCTCGGAGCTCCCAGGCCTGTCGCCGCGCCCTGTTTCAGCCCCACCTGGCCACCTTCCCTGCCCCGCTGGATAGCGCAGCAGCTGCCAAGGCTCGTCATCCTTCCCCTGCACACCCAGTTGTTTGGGTGCCGACAAATGCCAGGCAGGTGAGGAGCCACAGCTCTCCGCCAGCCCAGCTGCCCTTACCCTCAAGGTACCAGGTAGTAGGCGTGGGGCATGGAGCGGGGTAGAGACAGGGTGTCTCCCGGGCTCAGGATTGCTGAGCCTGGACAGCAGCTGAATCACAGCGTTAACTCACCTAGAACCAGAACCCAGAAGAAAACAAGAGCTGGTGCAGTGCATATCCAGCTGGATCCAGGGAGAGAGGCTGCGCCCAGCGGGGTGTCCTCCACCCAGGGGCGGGGGCGGGGGGCAGAATTTCTCACTCTTCAAACTTGAGTCAAGTGGCCCCAAGTTCTCCACTTGTTCTGAACCATTCGGGACCCATCGTGAGCCCAGGGAAGAGGGGGAAAGCAAAGCTTCCCAGCATAAATTAGGGAATTAAGATGCATGGAAATTCAGCAACATTGCTGTTGTCCAGAGGTGGCTTCTGAGTTCAAGAAGCCAAAGCCCAGGGGCGCCTGGTGGCTCAGTCGGTTAAGCGTCCGGCTTCTGGTCAGGTCACGATCTCACAGTTGGTGAGTTCAAACCACATCTTGGGTTCTGTGCTGACAGCCCAGAGCCTGGATCCTGCCTCGGATTCTGTGTCTCCCTCTTTCTCTGCCCCTCCCCCACTCATACTCTGTCTCTCTCAAAAAATAAACAAACACTTAAAACATTAACAACAACAACAAAAAGAAGCTGAAGTCCAAACATAGAACTGAAGGCCCAAGGGGCGCCTGGGTGGCTCAGTCGGTTAAGCCTCCGACTTTGGCTCAGGTCAGATCTCAGGTTCGTGGGTTCGAGCCCCGCGTCAGGCTCTGTGCTAACAGCTAGCTCAGAGCCTGGAGCCTGCTTCCGGTTCTGTGTCTCCTTCTCTCTCTGCCCCTCCCCCTCTCATGCTCTGTCTCTCTCTGTATTAAAAATAAATAAAACATTAAAAAAAAAAAAAAGAACTGAAGGCCCAAGAGGGGCGGCTCACCCCGTCCTCAGTGAGCCGGCCAACACCAACCCTGCCCTTCCCACCATCCTGGGCTTCTTTGTGTAGGAGGAAGGAAATGTCCTGTGTGAAAGGACTTCTAACAGAAAAAGAAGCCAAAAATAGGTGAAGAATGCTATAAAGGACGCTGAAAACAACCTCTCACCCATCCAAGGAGCCCTATGCTTCTTAGTGGGGGGACTCTTGCAGGAAGGGGACAAGGAGTCAGGCCTCAGGGTACTTTCTTCCAGGCCCTCTTCTGTGGGCCTCTTTCCTCACAGTTCCCTGCACAGTCGGACCACAGGCCCCCTGGCTGCTTTCTCACTCTGGTGTTCGTGGAACTCTGTCACTGAACCTGCATGTCAGCATTCACCTTCCTGTGGCCAGAGACCAAGCCTTGACAGTGATATGTGTGGGACCAGCAGCAGAGGTGAGAGGGCCTCAGAGGCTGAGCCCTTGCTTCCCCGTGTGGGTGGCAGCCGGAGTTACCGGGATGAAGCCTGTGAAACCCAACACGAACCTTTGCCCCAATTACTCGCTCCAAAGCTCCCCCGCCCCCAGGGAGGGGGCTTCTGGAAACCTTTCCTTCCAACTCTGCACCAGTCAGCATACTCTGCAAGCAGGCCCACCGGTGTGCATCTTAGGACATGGCTCGAATGAGGAGAAAGTCAGGAAAGTCCTTGGACTTGGAACCTGCTGTTTGTTAGCCAAGTAACCAAAAGCAACTCACCCACCTCGCTGAGCTAGAATGTTCTCATCCAGAAAATGGGAGTAAACCCCACTCTGAGAGACTCCAGTGAGAATGGACCCACAGAAGAGAAACCAGCGTCCCCCAAGTCAGCGCTCAGGAACCCAAGTCCTATGAGACTCTGCAGGATGAGAAGACTCCATGGGCAAATAGGTTTGGAAAATGCTGGAAAGGATTTTGAATGGCAGTGTCGGGATGCTGTGGGGCACCCTCAAAGTTACTTTGTCTGTTATTCATTCACTGACCCTGGTCTCTAGGAGCACACAGCCTAGAGGAGACATGTGAGCCCAGAATGCCCACTACCTTGTTCCCACCAGAGTGAAGTGAGGGTCTGTTTGGACTTGGATCTGTGTTAGGTTTACCACGGGGCCTGCTCCCTGTCCCCTCATGAGTTACTGACCTTCTTTCTGGGATTCTTCCCCATGCTTTGGAAGTGTATCCTTTATTATTATTATTTTTAATGTTTATTCATTTTTGGGAGAGAGACAGCACAAGCAGGCAAGGGGCAGAGAGGGAGACACAGAATCCGAAGGAGGCTTCAGGCTCTGAGATGTCAGCGCAGAGCCCAACGCAGGGCTCGAACCCACAAACTGTTAAGATCATGACCTGAGACAAAGTGGGACGCTTAACCGACTGAGCCACCCAGGCGCCCAGAAATGTACCCTTTAGCAGCTTGTCTAGCTCGGTTCTCTTGGTGCAGAACTCGTTCTTTCTGTTTATTTGCAATTCTCTTTATTTTACTCTCATTCTTGTAAGGTGGCTTTGCCGGCTGCATCGTTCTAGTTCAGAGAGACTTTCTGCTTGGTTGGTAGTGTTCTGAAGGCTTCGGTCTCTGACTCGCCGCTGGGGAGCGGCCACTACGCTGCCCCTGTGTGAGTGCTCTGGCCTTCTATTTAGCAAGTACTTAAGACCCTGTGCCCTTGCTATTCCGCCCACATTATTTGCCCACCTTCAGATTTCTTATTTACTCTGCATAGGATTTATGCATTTCTTGATTTTGTGGATTCAAGTTTTTCATCAGGCATTCTTTCTTCAAAATTTGCCTTCCTTCTGTTTGCTTACCGTTTTCTCCTGGGACTCAAATTTGCTGCCATGAAAACTCATTATGTTCTGTTTCTCTCTTTTCACTTCTTTGGGCTCTCCTGATATGCATTATAAGTCTATGCTTTCTTGTTGTATTCTGAATAATTTATTTTGAATAATTTTTAACATATTTCTCCAGTGGATTCTCTTCAGTTGGGTCTAATCTGTAGCTTAATCCATCAATTGAGTTTTAGATTTCAATAATTATTCATTTTTACAAGAATAATGAGTTCTGTGTTCAATGAAGGGCATTCCCTAGAGGGGTCAGCAAAGGTGAGGACATGTGTGCAGGAATAGCACAGGAGTCCTGGGTTGGAGGGTTGGAGGGTGTTGCCCAGGCTCATCCTGTACAGACGAGACCTGTAAAATCCAGAGAAGGTAAGTGTTTTGTTCAGAGTCACACAGCAGGTTGAGAATAAAGCCAGAATTTGGACTGTAGGCTTTCTTATTTCTCGATTAGGGCTTAGCAATTGCTTGGCACCGTCCAAGGGGTAAGAGGTTAGGCATTGAAAAGATTGAGATGATTCCCACCCTATGCCATCCAAAATAAACCATGAATGAAATATAAAGAAACCAAAGGGACGTTTGGCTGGCTCAATCAGTGAAGCGAAGGATTCTTGATCTCAGGGTAGTGAGTTCAAGCCCCACATTGGATGTAGAAATTACTTAAAAATAATAAAGTCTTGGGGTGCCTGGGTGGCTCAGTCGGTTAAGCATCTGACTCTTGATTTTGGCTCAGGTCATGATCTCACCGTTTGTGAGTTGGAGCCCCATGTTAGGCTCTGTGCTGGCAGTGTGGAGCCTGCTTGGAATTCTTTCTCTTTCCCTCTTTCTCTAATCCTCCCTTGCTCATGCACGCGCGCGCTCTCTCTCTCTCTCTCTCTCTCTCTCTCTCAAAATAAATAAATAAATATTTAAAACTATTTTAATCTTAAAAAAGAAAGAAACGCAACAAAGATTTGCTGTTTCATCCGTGATGACCACTTTTCTGTATTTATTAAAAATTTACACTGATGGGGTGCCTGGCTGGTGTAGAGCTCATGACTCTTAATCTCAGGATTGTGATTTCAATCCCCACGTTGAGCTTGGAGACTACTTAAAAAATAATCATTAAAAGAATACAAATAAACACTGATAATCCCCCCCATCCCCTCCTTTTTGTTTCCACTTTTGGGCTCTTGCTTGCTTGAACTAGGCCATTGGCAACTACAGCCTGAACAAGGAACAGCCACAGTTTTGCCTGCACTCAGCTCAGGCGAAAGGTCCTTAAACGCAGCTGGAAGCCAGGGTGGGGCGGGGAGCTCCTGCGGAGACCCCAGATCCTCCCAGTTAGGTTCCAGGGAAGAGACGCTGGCAGGCGCAGCCCTGGGACGGTACGCTGGGGCATTACCGCCATCTGGTGGCGTTCCCGGTTATGGCAGCGGTCGCAGCTGCAAGCCCGGCGGGGGCGGGGGCGGGGGCGGGGGCGGGGGCGGGGGGGCCGGGATTCGAGAACAAAGGACGCCAGTGTGGGCAGGCGTCAGGCCGGGCGGTCTGCCTTTCCCGGGGAAAAGAGCTGACCTGCTCTGGCCATCACTGCAACGGGCTAACTCCTGGAAAGAGCGAGTTCCCTGACCTGGGAGTGTGCAAGCATCGAGTCCTAGACTGAACTTTTACACGACTTCCAGGCTTCACCGCTTGAAGTCCGAATGACCAACCAAGGTCTTAAGATCTTAGAATCATCAGGGTCATTCCCCACTCCCAATACTGCCGCCAGGTCACAGTCACCTCGTGGCTGAGAACTCCCCCAGATCACCCCGTTTGCCCCTGACGTTGTTTCTTCCTCTCTCCTTGTGGCTCGGGCAGCCTCGACCCCTGAGTGGGCAGCCTTTGTTCACCAAGGTCGTTGGCTCTGGCCTGCAGAGCTCTCCCTTATCTCCCAGCCCTCCTGTGGCACGGCCTAGCCTACCGGTGACTGGACTCCTCTTCCCTGTCCCTGTCCCCATCCCTGCCCCGAGAGTTGACTTCCTGCCCTCCCACTTTTTGCTGCTTTCCTCCACTGGCCCAGGCCACACTTACCCACCCCTCCTACACCAGTTCAATCCAGTGTCTAGGGCCATTAGGGTGTTTGGGACACGTTGCTGTCACTGGCCTGGATATTTCCCCAGAGCAGTTCCCTCAGATTCATTCCCCGCCCACCCAGGCATCTAGATAGCTGCCCACACCTGCTCTGATCACAGGAGCTGAGCACCCAGCCCTCTCCTCTTGAAATTCTTTATTCTGAAACAATTTTATACTTACAGAAAAAGTTCCAAAAAGGGTACAAAGAACTCCCTTATATCCTTTATCGAGTCATTAATTTTGGGGGCACCTTGCTGGCTCAGTTGATAGAGCATGCAACTCTTGATCTCCTGGTGGTGAGTTCAAGCCCCACCTTGGGCATAGCATTTACTCAAAAAAAAAAAAAAAAAAAAAGTCAGGGGCACATGGGTGGCTCAGTCGATTAAGCATCTGGCTTCAGCTCAGGACATGATCTCACAGTTCGTGGGTTTGAGCCCTCCGTCAGGCTCTGTGCTGACAGCTCAGAGCCTGGAACCTGTCTTCAGATTCTGTGTCTCTCTCTCTCTGACCTTCCCCTGCTCATGCTCTCTCTCTCTCTCTCTCTCTCTCAAAAATAAATAATAAAAAAAATTTTTTAAAGAAAAAAGTAATAGATTTTTCACATTTATACCATTTGCTTTCTCCTCTCTGAATCTCCCTTACATATACACGTTTGCATCTTATTATTCCATATGGAAGTAAATTACATCAATCCTTTACTTTTTTTTTTTTAAGGTAGGCTCCACACCCAATGTGGGGTTTGAACTCATAACCCTGAGATCAAGAGTCGGCTCCACCAATCAAGCCTGCCAGGCACTCCTATACATCATATTTAACTGCTATGTTATTTCCTGAGAATAAGGATATCCTTATGTAATTATCAAATTCAGTAAATTTAACAGAGGCAATATTTTTACCTAATCAACAGTCCATACTGAAGTTTTGTCAATTGTCCCAAAAATGTCCTTTACAGCACTTTTTTTTTGTTTTGGTCCAGAATCCTATACGTTGTCAGATCTCTGGAGTCTCCTTTAATCCAGAACAGTTCCTGGACCCCTCTGTCCTATGTGACACTGACATCTATGAAGAAGATAGGCCAGCAGCTTTATAGTTCCCCAAAGCAGATATTTCCTTTCCTCCTATATTTGTTGCTCTAAGTGCCAATGGCCTACCCAGTTCCTCAGGTAGGAGCCAGGACACCATCATGGTCTCTCCCTCCCCCTTATTTAAAAAAAGAAAATCTTTTTTATAGTTTATTTATTTTTGAGACAGAGAGACAGAGCATGAATGGGGGAGGGGCACAGAGAGAGGGAGACACAGAATCTGAAACAGGCTCCAGGCTCTGAGCTGTCAGCACAGAGCCTGAGGCGGGGCTGGAACTCACAAACCGAACCGTGAGATCATGACCTGAGCTGAAGTCAGATGCTCAACCGGCTGAGCCACCCAGGCGCCCCTCTCCCTCCCCTTTAGAATCATCCAGCCACCGCCAGGTTCTAGTGCCCAGTGCCCATTGTCTCCCATGCCCACAGCTGTGGCTCATCAGCCAGGCAGCCTCAGCCGTTGCTTCACACAGACTAGCTTCTCAAAGAGTGGTCCAAGGACCTACGGCATCAGGAACTTGATAGAAATGCAGTCTCTTGATAGTCTCTGATTTTTTAGTTTATATGAGTTTAGTTTATTATTTTGTGTTTAGTGTATTTATTCTGAGACAGTGTAAGTGGAGGAGGAGTAGAGAGAGGGGGAGACAGAGAATCCTAACCAGACTCTGCACCGTCAGCACAGAGCCTGAGGCTGGGCTCCATCTCAGGAAACTGAGAGATCATGACTAGAGTCAAAAACCAAGAGCCGGACACTCAACCGACTGAGCCACCCAGGAGCCCCTGACTCCAAACGGTTTTAATCAGTTGTCTTACCCAAGATTCTTTGGTAACTAGCTCTCAACCAAACTCTGAGGCAAAGCTCACCGGGCAGAGTACATTCTAGAAACGGAATCCTGTTTTCGGAGCATAAGATGAATATAGGCTACAGGTGGGGTTATAGCTTAGCACATGGGCTAGAGTTCAAGTTTAATTTTATGGGCAACAAGGAGCCATTTAACTCTCCAGTAAGAATGGGCCTACCTAATTAGACATTTAGCAATAGGCTAAGCCAAAGACCAACTGGCTTTTGCAATAATCCAGAGAAGTATCAGCTCAGAGTGAATTTAAAGAGCAAAGTCAGGGAGGAGTGAGGAAGAGAAGATTGGCTCTGAGTGGATGTTGTTGAAGCTGTTGTAATGGGCAGAAACGGGGTTAATTACTCTTTTATGTTTGAAGTTCTCCATGATTAACAAAAGCAATTGTATAAATCATAGACACTTACATGACAAGTAAATCAAATCCTAATTATAAGAATGGACACTTGGGATAAAGTTTTTCGTAACATAAAGTTACTTTCCTCGCAAATAATTTGGTTAAGATGGGTTTAAGGAAGGAAAACAAGTATGTGGCCCAGAAACAAATATTGAAGAATTTATTCTGAAAATTTGAGAAAAAAAGCAGCATATCCAAATTAACATTTTATATGGGCTTTTCACTTTTTTGAGGGGAGAGGATCTTTTTTTTTTTTTTTTTTTTTAATGTTTATCCATTTATTTTCAGAGTGCATGAGCAGGGAAGAGGCAGAGAGAGGGAGAGAATCCCAAGCAGCCACCATACTCAGCACAGAGCCCACCAGACCCAGGGCTCAATCCCGCGACAAGATCACAACCTGAGCAAGTATCAAGAGTTGGATGCGTAACAGGCACCTGGGCACCCTATATGTGCTTCAAGTTTATTGTTTATAAAAATTAATCTCTCGGGGCACCTGGGTGGCTCAGTCGGTTAAGCCTCCGGCTTCGGCTCAGGTCAGATCTCACGTTCGTGGGTTCGAGCCCTGCGTCAGGCTCTATGCTGACAGCTAGCTCAGAGCCTGGAGCCTGCTTCCGGTTTTGTGTCTCCTTCTCTCTCTACCCCTCCCCCTCTCATGCTCTGTCTCTCTCTGTATCAAAAATAAATAAAATATTTAAAATTTTTTTTTAAAAATTAAAAAAAAATTAATCTCTGGAGGGGCGCCTGAGTGGCTCAGTCGGTTGAGCCTCTTACTTCGGCTCAGGTCAGATCTCATGTTCGTGGGTTTGAGCCCCGCGTCGGGCTCTGTGCTGACAGCTCAGGGCCTGGAGGCTGCTTCTGGTTCTGTGCCTCCTTCTCTCTCTGCCCCTCCCCCTCTCATGCTCTGTCTCTGTATCAAAAATAAACAAAACATAAAAAAATTTTTTTCTTAAATTAATCTCTGGGGCGCCTGGGTGGCTCACTTGGTTGAGCATCCGACTTCAGCTCAGGTCATGATCTTACAGTTCATGGGGGCTGACAGCTCAGAGCCTGGAGCCTGTTTCTGATTGTGTGTCCCTCTCTTTCTGCCCCCTCCCTGCTCATTCTGTCTCTCTCTCTCAAAAATAAATGTTAAAAAAAATAATTTAATCTCTACACCCAACATGTGGCTCAAATTCGTAACCCTGAGATTGAGTCATGTGGTCGTGGTCTTTTGGTGGAGCCAGCCAGGCACCTCTTCTATGTGCTTTTAAACATATACAGATAATACTTATTACAAGTAGAGATCAGCTATTTCCACTGAAAACCTAAAGTTTATGTGATCTAATTATTCAAAAATTTTGTATCTCTCTCTGCTCCTCCCCTACTCTTGCTCTCTCTCAAAAATAAACATGGGGTCGGGGGGGCGGTAAAAAGCTTAACTTGAGGTGGGACCAGGGTAAAATATTTTAGGTTTCAGCACTTGCTCCATGTTTAGGGAAGATCTGAAGTATATGTACAAGAAACGGAAGTTATTTTCTAGGCAGAGTGTACTCTGCCATCCAGTCCAGCCAGTAGCCCCAGCACCAATCACACGTCCCAGTCTCTCTGGTGGTTGTGGGGACACGACCTGCTGACATGTGCCCTATCTCCTTCTACAGCAGCCTCTCCTTCGGAGCACACCTGAAGCTCCTGTATCCTTTAAAACCTTTCTTCCGCGCCGTTGCTTCATCCGTGCGAATGAACAGATCTTGGAAAGAAATGTTAGCGGTTGAGGCAAGCTTTGGATGCACTGTACCTCTTTCATCTTACACATCAATCCGAATGACATGTTTTTGGGAGTCAGGGTAGCGACTAGAGGTCATTCTGGCCATCCCTGAAATCATGCCACACGGGAGTCCTCTGGCCCCTTGATGAAAAATGGCCACTCCCATAACCCTCCACGCCACTGGTTTCAGTCAAGTATGGTCCCAGAACCTCGAAGGGAATCACAATGATCTTTAAATCCGTCAAGAACTAGGTAGAGAGCATAGGTTCAGGACTGTTTTTATTTTCAGAGCCTGCAACAGTTGGTCAGCAATGCTAGCTAAGCTGGTACAATCTGAGGGCCATCCCGCCCCCGTCTCCAGGCATTCAACCAACAGAACCCCTATAAACAAGATTAGAGACCAACTGAGATGTGTCTCAACGTGTGGGGAGAGGGGGAAGGGGCCTCCTCTCTGCTCCCCGCTTACTTCACTTTTCCTAACAGATTGTTTTGTAGCCAAAACACAACTCAAACCCAAACAGCAACCAGCCGTCCCCATCACCACTGCCTCCTTCCCCGCCTCCAGAGCAGGGAGCGGAGTGGGGGAGGCCGGCACTTGTGTATGAAAACCCTGGATCCGCCCCGGCAGAGCAGAGCCGGTGAGGAGGCCGGGGCCTGTGGGTGGGGATAAGCAGGAACCAAACAGGCCTGTCCAGAGTCAACCAACGCAGCCCCAGCTCCTTGGATAGGAGGTGTTCCTTTGAGACCCCCATTTCCGTGGGGTTAGATGAGAGGGCAATTAGTGATGAGCCATCGCTCCCTGCCCTCAAATTCAAACATGATAAACCCAAAGTTTTACCTTCAAACTCCACCACGCCGCCTCCTGAGGAACACATTCTACACGGTCATCTGTATGCCGGTGCCCACGTCCTCTCCTGATGCCCAGGGCTCCCAGCCCACCGCTTCATCCTGGGTGGCCCAGCCAACACTGATTTGATACTCCTTGACTCATAAAATGACTATTTTTAGAAAATTAAAAGCTATTCAAGGGTATCAGAGTAACAGAAGACACTCGGCGTGCGCTCCCTTCCCCCATCCCAGAGCCCCCCACCCCCCTAGTCTAGGACACCTACACTACCGCATTCCAACACTGGCCTGGGGGTGGCCCCATGGAAGCTGCCTGAAGTGCTTTCCTGTGACTCCCAGCCAACGTCACAGGGAACTGGGGTGAGGAAGAACAGGGTTCCCCCGGCCCCCACCCAGAGATCTTAGTGGCCTTCGAGGTAGGTCTGGGAAGTTTAGCTTATGTCCTGTAGCCAAGTCTGAGTCAGTGCCCGCTCCCACCAGCGCTTCAGGCCTTGACTTTAAATAGCAGCAGCCCCAGTACCACAGTGCCTCCTGGGGGTGACAGAGCTCCTACTTCTGTCCCTCAACACAAGTTTGCCTCTTCTCACCCATCCTTTTTTTTTTTTTTAAAGCAGAGGTAGTCCGTGGGATGATAAAACCCTACCTAGAATGGCAGTATTGTGACTTAAAGAAGCAGTTAAATAAAAGTCTCCAGGAGTTAAAAAAAAAAAAAAATTAAAGTGATTGATGAAGCTGAATAAATTAAAGATTCGGGTTATCCCACAGAGACCATCCCCTTCCCAGGCTGTCTTTGGTATTTGGCCAGCATTTCCGCTTGCATTCCTTCTCCCTCTCCTGCCCCCTCCCCTCACGGGAGGACAGTGCCCAGTAAGGCCCCAGGTCCCAGCAGCGGGGGTGAGGCGTCAGAACTTCCTGGCTCGGTGCTCCGAACTGCGCTGTGGCGAGTGACAGCCTTGGCAGACAGTCAGCGACAGAAGAGGCGTCGCCAGCAGGAGCCCTGGGAGCGCGGCAGCGGGCTAGGCGAGCGAGGCCCAGGCCCTTTCTCCACGCCGCTGGCCCCTTTGCTCAAGCTTCTCTGCAGCGAAGAGGGAAGAGGTGACGCGGAGGGAGGCTCCGGCTGCCGCGGGCTGGCCCTGCCGCCCTCACAGCTTCTTCAGGCGGCTGTACATCTCCCTTTTGCTCTTCTCCCCGGCCCAGGTCCGGCTCTTGGTGCGGAACTTCTTCAGGTCTTCTTTGAAGTCCTCATGGTGCATGGGCCGGTAGCTGGGGGGCTCGCAGTGAGACTGCGGACAAGAGAGGGTGATCAGGGGGCGCCTGCCTCACGCTGTTAGGCCAACTCCCTGCGTCTGTGCAGCAGCTTTGAGGGACCTTTGTCATGTGCGGCAAATCCCCAGACCCCGGATGAGAAACAGCCACAACGACCAGCCAGACCCCGCGGTCCAACCTGGGGGAGGGGTGGCCGTGCCCTCCAGGGACCCCAGCTTACCTGGCACTTCAGGAAGAACTCTTTGTACCCGCCCTTCAGCACATACAGCTCAGGGTAGTGGAGTTTGGGGTACTCGTTTCCAAGCCGATCTCTCTCCCTCACGTACCGGCACCTATCAAGAAGGAAGGCCATGGCAAGGTTAGCTCTTCTGATACGGAGACAACGGATTTGAGACAACAGCACGGTGACACAAAGTAGCGCTGCGCAGTGACTCCTTACACACAGTCTTCCCAAGTTCATGTTCATTCTTGTAAATAATCAGTGTTGAGCTGTGAGCTGCTGGCCACGTGTGATCATTAGGAAGAGTTCACGGGTGGTGGAAGGTAGATAGTCTCTCCCCAGCTGTCCTTTCTCCAAGTTAAACAGCCCTACTGTCCGGATCCCCTTCCAGTGTCTTCCCTGCCACCACCTGCACTTCCTGTGCAGTGACAGCACCTGAGCCAGCCTCCCACTACACGCGCTACTCTTGCCATACCCCTAGCCAACTCGCCTAGGGTCCCTTCCTCAGCTCCCATCTCAGCTGGCGGCTTTCTTCCTGCAGCTTTTAAATAGGCTGCACTTGCTGTCACAGGACACCTGCATGCACCCTGTACTCTTCCCCCATGCCCTCATATGGCCAGTGGCTCCTTCTACCCACCCCTTCGTACCCCATCCCCGCAGTTCCTCGTCTGTCTCCACTCCACTCACTTTGGCCCCCTGGCTGTTGCTCCAGCCTGCCGCGGAGCGCCCACCGCGTCTTGTCTCTGAAGTGCCGTCTAACACACCAAGCAGCTGACAGACTTACTATATTTGTCTGCCTCCCGCCCACTCTGAAATGCAAGCTCCCTCAAGGCAGGGTTTTCTGTTCTCCTACACTTTGCTCTTCTCCCCAATAACCAGAACACTCTCTAGCACATGAGAGCAATAGTAAGTGTCTGTAGAGGGAATAACCCCACTCATGAACAAACATCAGTCTTCGCTCCAATCCCACTTCATGTGATCACAGTTTTGTGCTAAATGCAGGGCGAGTCCTTGTCCTTAGGAGACAGATGGGGAGATGGTCACGTGAGCAAGTTCCTGGTGTAGTTGTGTGTGTGGTTGTATGTGTACAAACGTGGCAAAACATTAGCCACTGGGGAAATCAGGCGAAGCACGTGCAGGAAAATGGCCTGACTTTCAAACCAGTTCAAAATAAAAAGGCTGCACAAGAACCTGGGCCTGTGGGCTTGCCAGAAGTCTACCTCGGCCCGTCCTAGTCAAGGCTGCAGTCCGCCCTGTCCTGGTCCTCACGCCCTCTCCAGCTGTCCCTCTTTGTCCTTCCAGTAGGACCACGCTAGCCTTAGAGACAAGGCTGGGCCAGATAAGGACAAATCCCTTGGCAACTGCCAGGTCGAGCCTACAAAGCCACGCTCAAGAAAGCTGTTCAACGGACTGCCTAAGAGATGAGAATTTGGGAAAACATCTGCTACACATGAATTTGAACTTTCACAGAACATTGACGTGTCATGTGTGCAGGCTAAGGCACAGAAATGACTTGGGACGTGTGAGAGGGTGCTCGGAGTGCGAGCCATCCACCGCTGCATCCCACAAAAGCACTGCGGGCCCGTGGCCCGGAGCCCAGGTCCACGCAGCACTCACATGCGAGGGCCTCGCTCAGAAGAGAACTCGCAGTGGAACACGACAATGACACGCTTGCCGTCGGTAGGAACGATGGGCTTCTTGAGCAAGAAGTCTTCTACCTCCTCTTCCATGTGCAAGTTCACCGCACCCTGTGAAGAAGGCACCAGAGACTCTTGGCACCTGTGTGTATCACACTTGCCGTAATGATTCTGTGACAGTCGTCTGTCATCAGGCCCCTTGAATTCTGTTATGACTATGGCGGGCTAGAGTAGGATTTGTGAATCTGGGACTTTCAAAAGCCACTAAGACAGTGACAAACAAACACTAATGTTGTGTTTAATGTGCCCCTTTACTAGATTTTAGCACTATTTTATTGGTTAAAAGATTAAATTGGCAATGCCCGACCTCCACCAGGCAGCTTAATTTAACTACAAACTGAGAGGCATCACTAAGCCTGGCATAGACTGGGACATGTCAACAGAGGCTGGCTTCCGGTCAGAAGCCCTGCAGTGCTCAGGCATGGCTTAGAAATCAGTGGTACCACCTAGAAATGTCCATGATGGTGACTGTGTGAGACACAGGACGGAGAGCATTTACTGTGCAAGGGGGAGGTGAGCAGTGCAGGCCAGGGAACATTCTCCAGGGCCCCAGAGTCAAGGCCGCTTGAAAACGTTCTCAGAACCAGCACATAAGCCAGCAAGCTGCCAAGGGTCATGTCACCAGCCTACTTTTAAAATCACAGATCCTGCCAGGGCTCCTTCTATGCCTCCCAGGACAGCGGGGCTCACCAGTAAGCCTCCGGAACCCATACCTTGATGTGGCCTCCCTCATACTCATACGGATACCGGCAGTCAATGATAACAAATTCTTTAATGAGGCTGGCAAACTTGCCATTCAAAACAGATGCCATCTGTAGGGAGAAAGCCCAGGAGAATCAACCTTGGCTGCCAGGAACAGCTAGATTCAAGTACGTCATGGGTGGGAGGATCCAAAAAGGGGACTTACAATTTCTGGAGAGATGTATTTTAAATCCTGATGCTTCCCAGCAACTGTATGAAAGAGATAACCCTTAAAAAAAAAAACAACACTTAGCAAATCTGAAAGCCTAAAAATGCAACATTTATATTGCTTGCCTGCCTGGTAAAAGGCAGCTTTCTAAACAAATCTTAATCTAATAGTACAGGCCTCATCTAGGTACTTCATTAACATCCTGATATTTCATTTTCAATTTCAAACACACCTACAAGGCATATTATCCTCATTCTCAAATGTAAAGCCGAGAGCCAAGGTTAGCTAGCTAGTAAGCCAGCTGTCCATACAGAAACCTCAGTAATTTCCTCCCCGCTCTGCTTTTGTCAGGAATCTTCATGTCAATAGCCAGGGTGTGAGGAATATGGTGTTTAGGCCCTGGAGATGGGAAAAAGAGGAGACCTGGCCTGGCCTCGAGGGGAAAGATGGGCACATCAGCAATTACTCATTAGGGCAAGTGGCTGAACCAAGAGCTCACCCATCCCCAAAGCCATATGCAAGGTCACTATGACAAATAACCAACAGCTTCAACTCAAGGGTCCACCACTGAGGACACCCAGTCTTTGTTTACTCTCCCCTGCAGATTAGAACGGTCTCCTATTTTAGGCCCTGTGAGCTCCTAGTCCTTCAACACTCACCTGGCTGAAATATGAACCAGACCCATACCCTCCCCAGGCTTCTAGACGAGACAACCCGCCTTTACTTCTCCCAGGCTGCTTACACTGCACGACATTCACTTCAGTGTCCCACGGGGCACGTGGCACGGCAGGTCTTACTGACCACATGGTAAGTTTTTTGATGGAAGGAAATAGGTCTCATTTTGGAATCTTTACCTGACATATAACAGTAAGTGCTTCAACAGATGCTGCCTCATGAGTAAGAAACGGACCTGGCAGCCTTCACAGCATCTGTGGCTTAACAAGCTGCTGACATGTCCTGTCTCACCCTCACAGTTCACCACAGCTCAAAGGCAGCCACTCATTTACACAGCAAATTCATACACATCAGGCCATCAGATCGCCTGCTCTACTTCCCTGGGGGCGGGCCTTCCTTCTCCTTCAAAGGCTGTGTTCTCTGGACAATGGAGAAATTCAGTCTCAGCCTTGGACCTTCTAAGATAACCGTTTGATATACAGACATGTAGTGTGGCTACAGGCTTATTCCTGCTTCTTTGCACTTTGTTGCACTACTATTTTTATAATCAGAAACACAGTTCCCAAAGAGCCTGGCCTTTGGGTTGGAGTCAAGGTGGCTGGTGGGTGGCTTCCTACTTCCTCTGATCAGTACCAGTAAGGTCTACAGTCTCACAGAGGCCAAGATACATCTGATCACAGGTTTGTTTCCTTATCTTTAAAAATTTCAAACTGTGTCTCCTTGGGAGACACTGCCAAGAGCCATCCCAGGGAGGGAGAAAGACTGAGGGGGGAGGCTCCCAGGAAGCAACCCAAAGCCTAAATCACATAGCAGCTCTCCTTGCGTCTGCCTAGAATTACCTTGGAGAAGTCTCCTATAAGGTCCCTTGGGTCATTATCCAAAATGTTCTCAATGGTCCCCTTTGGGGAAGATGCCAGGGTTAAAGATTGATGTAGAATCTGTAACAAATCAAAGGTGGGAAGTGAGGCCAGGGTTCTGAATATGACTCCTGAAAACATTCACCTAGGACATGTCACCAGGAGGAGGGTGACATGGACACGTCTATATTTAGCAAATAAAATATATTTCTTATTTGACTGAATCTGGACTGAAAAAAAGAGAATATGGGTCACTGACTTAGGTCTTCTATTACTTCAGTGTCTGACTGAAATGCTCTGAAACTAAGTTTTCCTTCTTCCCCATCTTTTTAAAAAGGGGAATTAAAATTAAAGCTAAGTCTAAAATAAGTTTCTTATCTCTATCCATTGAGAAGCTCTAGAGGTGCAGTAAATATCCCTACAGGACACTATGGTCTCTAACTGCTATTTTCCACTAAAAGAAACCAGGGCTTGGGGGTGCCTGGCTCTCGGTAGAGTATGCCACTTGTAAAAAAAAAAAAATTTTTTTTAACTCTTATTTATTTTTGAGTGACAGAGAGACAAAGCACGAGCAGGGATGGGGCAGAGAGAGACACACACACACACACACACACAGAATCTGAAGCAGCTCCAGGCTGAGCTGTCAGCACAGAGCCTGATGTGGGACTCGAACCCATGAACCATGACATCATGACCTGAACTGAAGTCAGACGTTTAACCAACCGAGCCACCCAGGAGACCCTAGAATACGCCGCTCTTGATCTTAGGGTTGTAAGTTCAAGCCTCATGTTGGGTGTAGAGATTACTTAAAAAGGTGAGGGGTGGGGGGAGAAAAAGAGGTACTAAAAATAAATAAAAAAGATTAATTGCAATACATTTAAAAATCAAGAATTTTTCTTCATCAAAAGAACAGTATTAAGAGAAAAGGTAGGTGGGATGCTGAGTGGCTCAGCTGGTTAAGCAACCCACTTCGGCTCAGGTCACAATCTCATGGTTTGGGAGTTGGAGCCCTGCATCAGGCTCCGTGCTGACAGCATGAAGCCTGCTTGGGATTATTTCTCTTTCTGTCCCCTGCTCGTGCTCGCTTGCTCTCTCTAAATACATAAATAAATCAATCCTTTTTATTCCTGAAGATTAACAGATATATAAACTAGAAGATTTCTGGAAGGCAATTAGCATGTACATAATGCGAAGTTCCATAAGTGTTCTGCACTTTAACCTAGAACTCTACTATTTTTTTAATGATTTATTTTATTTTTTAACACATTTAAAAAATATATTTATTTATTTTTGAGAGAGAGAAAGAGAGGAGAGGTGGAGGGGCAGAGAGAGGGAGACACAGAATCTGAAGCAGGCTCTAGGCTCTGAATTGTCAGCACAGAGCCTGATGTGGGGCTTAAACTCATGGACCATGAAATGATGACCTGAGTTGAATTTGGACGCTTACCTAACTGAGCCACCAGGGCGCTCCGATATTTTATTTTATTTTTAGAGAGAGAGAGTGTGCAAGCAGGGGAGAGGGATAGAGGGAAGGGGAGAGAGAGAAAGAATCTCAAGCAGTCTCCACACTTAGCATGAAGCCCTATGTGGGGCTTGACCCTGGGATCATGACCTGAGCCAAAATCAAAAGTTGGACACTCAACTGAGCCACCCAGGCGCCCCAAGAATTCCACTTTTAGTTAGAAAAAGTAAAATGTTCGTTGAGCAGATTACAAAGCAGAATACAAAACGTGAGACGCCAGGCCTAGGTGTTTTAAGGTCGTAGACCTTTTAAGAGTAGTGTTTGTTCAAATCTTTTCAAGCTACAGAAAACATAGGCAATTCTCCAGTTTATTTTATAATGCTTAGTATCAAACCTCAATACCAAAATCTGATATAAGGATAGTATAATGAAGGAAAACCACGCACAAATAAAAGCAATTCTAAATTTTTAAAATGTTTTTTAAAATTTATTATTGAGACAGAAACAGAGCATGAGTGGGGGAGGGGCAGAGAGCAAGAGAGACACAGGCTGGTTCTGAGCTGCCAGCACAGAGCCCGATGAGGGGCTCGAACCCATGAACCGTGAGATTATGACCTGAGCCAAAGTCGGACGCTTAACCGACTGGGCCACCAGACACCCTAATAAAAGCAATTCTAAAGAAGCCAAACATGACATTTCAAGAAGCAAGAATAGTTTTAAAATCAGGAAAACTATGAATACAAGCCAAAATATAAACAAGTTAATAAAAATGGAGTGATCATGGGGCGTGCCTGGGAGGCTCAGTCAGCTGAGCATCTGACTCTTGGTTTCTGATATTGAGCCCTGAGGCTCGCTCTGTGCTGGCTGCCTGGAGCCTGCTTGGAATTTTCTCCCCCTGCACCGCACCCCTCTCCCCTTGCTCTGGGGCACCTGGGTGGTTCAGTAGGTTAAGTGCCCAGTTCTCCTGATTTCAGCTCAGGTCATGATCTCGTGATTGGTGGGCTCAATCCCCACATCAGACTCTGTGCTGACAGTGCAAAGCCTGCTTGGGATTCTCTCCTCCCTCTCTCACTGCTCTTCTCCCGCTGGTGTCTCTGTCAAAATAAAACTTTAAAGTGAATGAATGAATGTCCTTAGTGCTTTAAAAATAAATAAATAAATAAATAAATAAATAAATAATTTACATTTGTGTACTGACCTACAGGGAAATTCATGATATTTTAGTAAAGCTTCAAAATAACATGAAAACAAATCACAACTATGAGCAACTGATTTGAATAGAGGTGACGAAACTTTTATAAAAATTAAACTTTTACTAGGTCATAATAGGTCTGAATTAAGAAAGGAATTAAAATACTTAGAAATACAATGAAAAACACTACAGGGGTGCCTAGGTGGCTCAGTTCCTTAAGGTTCCAACTTCTGCTTAGGTCATGATCTCAGTTCATGAGTTTGAGCCCTACATAGGGCTCTGTGCTGACAGCTCAGAGCCTGAAGCCTGCTTTGGATTCTGTGTCTCCCTAGCTCTCTGCCCCTCCCCCACTCACACTCTGTCTCTCTCTCTCCTTCACAATAAATAAGCATTAAACAATGAAAACACAAAGTTGGAAGACAAACCTGAAGTAGTAGGAAATGTGTAGCTCCAACCAGATTAAGAGATAGCAAGCCCAAGAAACAAGAAGCCTTAAGGAAAACCTGTCTCCTTAGCCAAAGGACTAGGAAAAAGGCAGCTTATCAAGACAGAAAACTTTATTTTTAAAAATATTTACATTTTTTGTTGTTTGTTTGTTTTTGCAAGAGGGAGAGAGGGAAAGGGAGAGAGAGAGAGCGAGCGAGCACAAGGCAGAGAGGATCTGACGCAGGCTCTGCACCCAATGTGGGCTCAAACTCACAAACTGAGATCATGACCTGACCCGAAGTCACATGCTAACCGACTGAGCCCCCCAGGTGCCCCCTAGAGAGAAAACTTTATTTTTTTTTGTTTTTTTTTTTTTAATATTTTTATTTTTGATACAGAGAGAGACAGAGCATGAGAGGCAGAGGAGCAGAGAGAGAAGGAGACACAGAACCGGAAGCAGGCTCCAGGCTCTGAGCTAGCTGTCAGCACAGAGCCTGACGCGGGGCTCGAACCCACGAACGTGAGATCTGACCTGAACTGAAGCTGGAGGCTTAACCGGCTGAGCCACCCAGGTGCCCCAAGAGAAAACTTTAGACAATAACAATACTGTAGCCAAACACCAAGGAAAAAATGATGGCCCTAACCATGCCTGGTCAGCAAGTGGAGAAGCTTAGACTTGCAACTCTTGCCCAGCTATAATTAAGTGCCCAGCCTCCACTCCACTGGGGTGGTCTAGTGGGGAACTTGAACTCCAACTCCTGCCTGTAATAATGAGGCCACTCTCTGTGTCATGGGAAGCTGTGCTAGGGAACGTGAACTTCCATTCCTATTATCTCTGCAGCATAAGAGGCCCGCAAAAACAGAAAATTTACATAGACCAGAGTCTTACAATACCTAAAAGATACAGGAGACAATTGAAAAGTTACCTGTCATCTCAAGAACCAGGAAAATCTCAACTTGAATAGGAAAAGCTAATCAATAGAAGCCAACACCACAACACAGATGTTGGAATAATCTGACAAGGACTTTAAAGCAGCCTCATAAAAATGCTTCAACAGCCAATTAGCAACATGCTTGAAACAAATGGAAAATAACAAGTCTTGGCAAAGAGAAAGAGCCAAATGGAAATTTCAGAATTGAAAAATACAGTATCATTCTCCTCCAGCAAAAAGGCACCTGCAAAACTAACCTCTTGGGGCTTCTCTGGACTAGCTGCCTCTTCGGGACCGGCCAAGGCCATGCTCTTTCTCCGCTTTGTATTTCCAGTCGGGTACTCCTCTTGAGATCGCTTTGTATTTCCAGGCGGGCACTCCTCTTGAGAGCGTTCTGGTCTTTTTAACACCGACCAGGTGATGGAGCTACATGTGGAAGAAGAGTCAAACAGCTTGCATCGATTGCCCTAGTGGGGGGAGAAAAAAGAGACCCATCTTTCATTAAAACCCACTCACTTGAATGGTAAAGAGAACGGGTCAAAGGGCTTTCTGGGATAGTTTAAATCTACCCTAAATTAGGAAACAAGACACTGTCCATTCACCTAGTCCCAGCACCTCTTGTAGGGCCTGGCACGTAGTAGACACTGAGGACCTGGGGCTCAATGAGTACATGCCGAGCTGACGTCAGATGGAGATGAGGAAGACAATCCATGCCCTCAAAAGCCCAACTGTCCACAAAGGGTGTAAGTTACGAACTTAGGGGTCAGGGGTGCAGAGGAGCAAGTGCCTTCGGAATTGTGTTCAAAAGTCCTCTCTACTTGGTCTAAGACTAATTTCCCAGAATCCGAGGGCAGCCAATCTAACCAATGGTAGGGACAGTCTAAGCTCATCTGTCGGTTCAAGACTCCATGTGCCTTGGCCCAGCTTTTCCTTCCATGCAGAATCTCTTATACCCCAGTAAACCACTCCTTTTCAACATGAGACTAAAATTTCTGGGGTGCCTGAGTGGCTCAGTCAGTTAAGCATCTGACTTCTGCTCAGGTCATGATCTTGCAGACTGAGTTCGAGCCCCGCGTTGGACTCTGTACTAACAGCTCAGCATGGAGCCTGCTTCAGATTCTGTGTCTCCCTCTCTCTCTCTGCCTCTCCCCAACTCATGCTGTCTCTCAAATATAAATAAACATTTAAAAAAAACTTGAAAAAAAAGATGACACTAAAATTTCATGGATGCTTCTTTGAAATGTTCTGGTCAATAACCTGCAGCAGAGTGGGCCACTCCCACGCCAGCTTGCTCAGAGACCAACCATTTTCTCCTAACTTTGCTGAGATCTATATTTTAATGAATATTTTCAGCAAAGCAAGACCAGAGATTTTTTTCTTTAAGTTAATTTATTTTGGGAAACAGAGTTCAACTGGGGGAGGCACAGAGAGACAAGAAAGAGAATTCCAAGCAGGCCCCATGCTGTCATCCACAGGGGCTTGACACGGGGAACTGTGAAATCATGACCTGAGCCAAAAAAATCAAGAGTCAGTCAGTCAACCCACAGATACACCCAAGCACTGCCAGAGATATATTTTATAAACCTAAAAGAGCTAGGAGCATTCTGGGGAAGAGGATCCACTGCTTTCAACAGGGTCTAGCTCCAGCAACTGAAGTCTGCAGTCACTGTGCAAGACAACTCCTCACTGTGAAGGGCCCCAATATTCTCGGTGATTTTTTAAGTACAATTAAAAACACTGATAGCCATTTCCCAAATTTCCTCACTTTGTACTCAAAGCATCTGTACTGTATTTCCTCATAGCTATTCATACTCATCTACTGTAATTTGTAAGTGGCCTCAAGAGCACAGTTCATTTGCCCCATATTCCCAGTTCAAGGGCATGGATGGTGTAAAAATGTAAGGATATCAATTTACAGGTCTACCTAAGGGTGACTCTGAATTTGTACTGTGACAATAACAGATTTTCGTCGGCACTTGTATGATAATGAGGATGTGTGTCTGTGCAGACACAGCCTCACTTATTTTGTTTGAAAGTATTCCTGATGGAAACAGAAGTCTGTAGACTATATAGTGATAGACTGAGTATGTTCAACTAAAAAATAGAAACCCTGTGAATTACTGTTGTCAGGTGTTATGCTAGATGATATGGAATATAAAGGAGAAAGATCTTAAAGAAACAAACTACTCAGGGCACTGGGTTGCTCAGTAGGTTAAGTATCTGACTCATTCTTTCAGCTCAGGTCATGAGCTCAAGGTTGTGGATTGAACCCTGTGTTGGGGGTTGGGGTCCATGCTGGGTATGGATGTGGAGCCTACTTAAAATTTCTTCTCCCCCCACCCCATTCTCTCTCCCTCTTAAAAAAAAAAAGCCTTAGTCTTCAGACTAAAGATATTTGAAAAGTCCTTTTCATTCAAACTACCTGGATGTTAGAGCTAGAAACAAATGTGGTCCCTCCTCCTAATCAACACTTATTTTATAAATTGGGCAAGATGCAGACAAACAAAAATGCATTCCTCAAGGTCTCCATTTGTGGTAGCTCAGGTGGGGCTCTACATCCCTAAGTCCTGTCATTCCCTTTGACCTGTGACTGTACTCGCATACGGTGACATGACTGAGGTCACACCTACACCGAACCAAATGCTATGGAGAAGACAGGAGACAGCAGGCTCCCTAGCCCCAGGGTGCTTAAACACAAACGCCCAACAAAGCCAAGGAAGAATTTTAGGAGTGTCTCTCACACTGAAAACTTTGGTGTCCTTCTCCTGACTTCTCCGTCACCACGATCACCTAAATACCACCCATTTGTAATTTATGGAGATTTGTTCAATCTGTTTCCTCCTCTCCCCACGATTCAGAGTCTTTGGCATTTTGCTGAATCATCACAATAGGGTCCGGCCCTAAGTACCCTGCTTGTAACCGGCCCCTCCTTCCTTCCGATGATCAGTCACACTCGAGGAATCCCAGCGTTTCTGGGGTAGTCGGTCCATCCACACCCCTCAGACTGGCAGACAAGGGACATCATCACAACCTTGCCTCTGCCCACCACACGTGCCCCATTCTCCAGCTTCACAGGGCTCTGTGCTACTGCCTCAGATGAACTGCTTTCGCGAATCAACACGCCCCGAGACCTTGGGCAAACATACCCCTCTGGAGGGGGGGCACCCTCTGGACTCGCTCACAGCACACAGGTGGTTGCTCACAGTGTATGGCTCCTTCCAGGGTGATGGACATTCCTGTCCTGGAAGTGTCCGCAATGCCCACCCACTCAGTGGGCCATGTGGGTGGATTTCACAAGGCCACGCACACAGAGCTAGCTGCTGGGGGGCTCCGTAACTCCGCTGCTATCCCACGGCCGAGACGTGGAAAAAGAACCCACTCCTTGCCGTCTTACTGCTTCAAAGTGTGAAGTTTTAATATGCGGGCTGAGTTAAACAGAGGTGTGACTGAGGACGGCACTGGGGACAAACCCTATTTAGGATAAGACAATGACACACAGGCTACAAAAATGGCTAATTAAGGACATCACTAGAAGGGGGAGCCTCCATGTGAGAGCACAGTGTGCGAGTTCGTCTCGCGCTGAAGCAAGTGCTGGGGGCCGCCTCTCAGCTTCTGAAATCCAGACAGCCTCTCAGAGCAGGTCACGCCGTGAGGGCCAGCGGAGGCCTCTGCTTTGCAACGGTATGACGCACTGGCCACTTTAGGACTCCGTAAAAATGAAGCAGTCATCCAAGGATATGCTGAGATCAGCAACAGTTGTAACCAAATGCCTGGCTGGGTCCAAGGCAATTCTAACTTAAATTAGGCAAGAGAAACCCAAATATCTGTCCTAAATATGAGCTGTCGAGGAGTTTACATAGGAGAAATGAAAAAACATAAAATTATATAAAGCTTCAATTATCTATAGGTAATATTCTCAACACCTTTAAGTTCTGAAATAATCCTAAACTCTATGTGGAAAATACCTGAGGCAAAACAGAATCTTTGAGCAGGAGACAGATAAAGCAGTGTCCCAAATGTCTGGCAGACTTCACACAAATGTTGAAAATGTGGACAAAACAAAACAAGGCCGAGAAAGATGACAGCCAGAGACTCCGCGACACAGGACAGCCAGCTCCCCATCTTGCCAACAGGAGCTCTGGGGTGCTAAGAGTGCCCACGCACGCGTTCCTCAATAGCTCCTGAGGGAGATGCTGTGCTTTGAGACTAACCAACGCCCCGGCCTGCGGACTCTGCCTCACTCAGGGCCAACCCCCAGACTACCCGTGCCTGCACCCACAGCTCAGACTGCACCAAGGTGCCATCAATCACTGTCACTTGCGAGGAACCTCCAGCTGCTACTTGATTTGCCCTCTGCAACATCCCACCCCGGATGAGCCCCCACACATACGGCCTTCCCTTCCCATACATAACTCTGGCTCAAAAACCAAGAGCTATAGGAGCCTCACGAGCTCCTGCAGTGGCCATCTCACAGCCCCCCCAAAGGCCATTAGTCCAAAACTGGATGTTCTTTTTCTGCAATTAAGAACATGACTAACTCCCTTCGAATGAAGGCTTTCTGTTCCAACTTTTCCAACCAGTCCATTGTATCTACTTTACTCTACTGGTTGTTCTCTGGAGCACATTCGCTCAGCTGTGACAAGTAAACCAACCTGACCAATTCCAGTCAGGACAAGGCAGGATTAGCATTCTCCCTTTTTGTTCCGGCCCACGGTTCTCCAGCCAACACCCCTGAGGAAGAGCGCCTCCGTACACTCTTAGGGCCCACCGGCTGGGTTGAGTGCGTGTAGATGGTGCCTGTAGCTGGTCTTTTGCCTGAGGTCATACTCCTTTTGTCAGCTACAAATTGCTCCCTCACCAAGCTGCCAATTAAAACCTAGGCCAGGGGCGCCTGGGTGGCTTAGTCGGTTGAGCGTCCGGCTTTGGCTCAGGTCATGATCTCACGGTTTGTGGGTTTGAGCCCCTGAGCCCCGTGTCAGGCTCTGTGCTGACTGACAGCTCAGAGCCTGGAGCCTGTTTCAGATTCTGTGTCTCCCTCTCTCTCTGACCCTCCCCTGCTCATGCTGTCTCTCTCTGTCTCTCAAAAATAAATTAAAAAAGCAGGAAAAAAAAAGTTTAAAACCTAGGCCAGTACCATGTCTTATTTAGTTTAAGAATAATTGGACCCCAGGGCACCCAGGTTAAGCGTCCAATTTCGGCTCAGGTCATGATTTCAGTTTGTAAGGTCCAGTCCTGCATCAGGGCCTGTGCTGACAGCTCAGAACCTGGAGCCTGCTTCAGATTCTGTGTTTCCCTCTCTCTCTGACCCTCCCCCGCTCCTGTTTGTTTGCTCACGTGTGCTCTCTCTCTCTCAAAAATGAACATTAAAAAAAAATTTTTTTTAAATAATGGAACCTCTTAAATTCAATTTAACAGGTATTTTTGTGAGCTCTTAAACTAGAAGTTAAGAGTGGTCACAGCTACAGTAAGAACATTAATCTGACAAGAATGGCTGGGATAAACTAGAAATTATAAAAACAAGAACTACATGCAGATATATTAGCCAGACTTCCTCACACACCAATGAGGACCAAAAAGACTTGAGGAAACAGTGCTTTACACCAGAGAACACTAGCAGCTGGTAAAGAGAAGGGCCCACAGACCCAAAGAAGAATCTCAAATGAAACTATTTTTGACTCCTGTGGTGATGTGGCAGGACTGGTTTTCCACGTGGCCTAGTCCACTCTGTCCCAGGGGCCTGATGACTCCAGGCTCTCTCTGGCCATACTGGAACAACTTACAAGGTTTGTGGTCCTTCTCATGACAAGGGGAGCAGTCCAGAGGCTTGCCATGCATGATGGGGTCTCCTCATCATTCTAAAGAAAGAGAAACACCAAGATTCAGTAGAGATTAACAGTTCCTCAGTTGTGATTCCACCTGAGGAGTATCAGACTTGCCCGTAGGAAGCATCTAGTGTGCACTCCTCTTTCCCACTGCCCAGTATGCTAAGGTAAAAAGAGAATCACATTTCACAATTCAGACAACTGAATGTAGCTAAAGGCATCCCACTGCCCCGAGGATACTGAGGAGGTAGCCTGTCTCTCCAGCTCGGCCTACACTGTTCTTGTTCTGGGTCTCTTGTACAAAATAGACTGTCAGCTCCTTCAGGGTAAGAAGGAACCTATCAGTGTCCTCTTTTGAAGAATGCTGCCCACCCCACCACCCCCAGATTTAATCAGACTAGAAGCAGAGTCTCAATAAATTCCCACCAAATGAACAAAAATATCAGCCAGCTCAAGCCCTGGGAATTGCTATTGTTTTTCACATGACTTTTCCAGAGTACTTAGTGGAATGGGTATAAACACACACACACACACACACACACACACACACACACACACACACACACACAGTACCTTCAGGTTTTCTCCATCAAGAAGGTCCATGAAGCCATCATCCTCATCAGACAAAGTGGTAGTCACAGGGGACTGAGGCATAAAAAGAGGAATGAAACTCCCTGGCTCGCTGCTGTCTCTTTCATTCGAAGAAAGCTGGAAGACAGAGTTCACAGCTTGTTAATGGTCAGACTTAATTTGCTTGGTTGGGTCACTAGATTTTATGAGGAAAACATACTATACTTATTAGAAATAACATTTTGGCAGCTACTAAGCAAAGGATAATGCATCCTAAGAAATGATTTGATGTCCACATAGTCCTGAGTAGAATCAGGCCTAGAAGCCTTCGCAAAAGACTTCCCGGAAGCAGTTCACCTTGCAGTGGGACGTGGGGATGGCCTCTATAAGTTTATGAAAAGCAAGGTTTGTTTCATCAGAGGATTGTGATCGGTGAACACGGATCAACATGCAGGTTGTGATACAGTACGGTTACCTGATCGTAGTTCTTTAGACTTGGAATTTAAATGACAGGTGCTCAGTTTTAACTGAGGCATGACTGTGTGCCAGACACTATGATACAAGCGGAAGTGTCTACTCCCACTGAAGCCTCACAACACATTAAGGTGAGTTCATCCTCTTCTACTTATTTAACAAATCAGGAAACCAATGCTAAGAGAGGCTACCCAGATCACATAGCTCACTGTTCGACTCCAATGCCCAAGCTTTTCTCCCCACTACATTCTCTCTGAGAGAGAACCATTCCTGGAGTAAAAACAAGGGTATCTCACTAGGCAAACCTATTTCTATTAATATAGAAAATTTAGAAAAACAACTCATAAATCTACCAGATAGAGATAAACATTACTAATACAAACACTGCTGATGGTGAATTATTTCTTTTCCAGGTACTTCCCAAAGTCAGGAAGCTCACACAATAATACCAATATTTGTGACCTAGGTTCTGGGACCCCTAGTGAAGATGTGATACAATAAATGACAGACAAGTCACCTATAATTAAGGATGGCCTGGTGACCACAATAAACCCTGACAGTATGGTCTTCAAGGGCACACTATTTAGTTTTGGGTACCCTGTACTTAAAGGGTTACTGTGTACTTGGGAATCAGGAGATTCTGTTAAATCTTGGTCTATTTATTGGTATCTCTTGGCAAATTACCCAACCTCCCTCACCAGACTTTCCCAATCTGTAAAATGGGCCAACTTCAGCTACTTCATGGGCTTATGAAGATTAAGACAAACACATATGTAGTGCTTTGTGCAAATGCTAGACAGCGGCAATACTGGTTGAACTTGAACTTCCGACCAAAACCAGACTGGAAAGCTCCATGCAAGTTCCCAGGAAAACCTAGAAACCAAATGTGGTCATTTTGCTCAAATTTCCTCTCTAGCTGAAAGCTGTCAGATTGCCAGCAGGAAACTTTGGAAGTAGTGACAGCCTCTGTTTGGCAAATAAATAACCGCGGGGCAAGTGGCCTCAAACACCATCAAGTAGCCTATAGGCAGTGGGTTCATTGGAATCCATTAACAGTTCCGTTCATTTGATAGAGAGAGGGAGAGGGAGAGAGAGAGAGAGAGCGAGAGCGCGCGCGTGCGCAAGCAGGGGAGAGGGGCAAAGGGAGAGAGGATCCTAAGCAGGCTCCATGCCCAGTGCAGAGCCCGCCACGGGGCTAATCCCGCATCCCTGGGATTACGACCTTAGCTGAAATCAAGAGTTGGACACTCAGCCGACTAAGCCACCCAGGAGTCCCCATAATAGTTCTTAATAAACACTCTTGGGAGACAGACAAAGCCACCTTGGAGGCACTGTGAAAGAATAAGTTTTAAGACACATAATCCCACCACGCACAATTTAGAAGAATGACCTAGAATGCCAGCAGATTATTTCCCCAGAACTGACAAGGCCAAACATTCCTGGTTCAAGTTATTTCAAACATACCATCTTTCCCTCTGTTTCTGCCTGTCTGCACTCCAGACAGCAAAAAAACACCGAAGATGTGACAGTCTAGTGTCAAATAACAAAGCTAAGGTAAAGACAAGAGCTATAGTGTCTTTGAGTTGAGGTTAAGAGGGTGCTTCAATCCTTTCCCACCAGGAATGCCCCTGTGAAAGCCAGAGCACATACCATGCAAGCTGGGGCGGAGTTCTGCCTCTGTGTGAAGATATCTTTACCCTCCTCGTGTCCATGAGAGTGCAGGCAGCCACGAGATGCCGGTCTTATTGGCTTCTTAAACTCGAAGGCTTCCTGCAAGACAGCAGAATCGACATGTCTTCCCCTGTCCATGAAAACCAGGGTCTTAGCTGTAGCTTGGGTGAGACAGTCAAGGGAATAGGCGCTGCTCACCTTTGTAACTGCCTCCAAACTAAGCATTTACCCATTTCTGAGCTAGCTCCAACACCGATCTGCGCCACTAAGAATCTCACAGACTGTCAACAGCTAACTTCTAAAGCAGCATTTTTTCCTCTCACCACAAAGACATAAATATCTGCCAAGTATACAAAACACTGAGTTAATAAGCCAGATCGAATCAACTTTCTAAAATCTAAAGCAAAGTGTTTCAATATAATTGCCTGTGAATGGGAGTCAAAACCTTTTACTCTTGGTGCACTGGGGTGGCTCAGTTAGTTAAGTGTCCAACTTCAGCTTAGGTCATGATCTCACAGTTCGTGAGTTTGAGCCTCACACTGGGCTCTGTGCTGCCAGCACAGAGCCTGCATCAGGTTCTCTGTCTCCACCTCTCTCTGCATCTCCCCCGCTCGTGTGCAAGTGCTCTCCCTCTCAAAAATAAACATCAAAAAATTTAAAAAATAAAAATGCTTAAGAAAACTTTCTATTTTAGATTTGAAGGCTTTGTGTTTTCCACCATCTTCCTACCAACAGATAAGTTTTTCCTTTCCACTTACAATTACTGTACTTCATAATAAAAGCAATGGAAAAGAAAAAAAAACTGTTTTAGTCAACAACATAAATGAATCTCACATGTTGAGTGAAAGCCAGAAGTGACAGAATACAATCTGTATGATTCCATTTACTTCAAGCTTAAAAGTACTTAAAATCCCTCTACCTAAAACAGCCACTTAACTTATTAAGTGTTCAGAGCAGTTAACAGCTAATATCAAAGTATTTACATGCCAACAAACCGCTAAGTACTTTCTATGCATTAACTCACAGAACCAGCAACTGCAACCCAATCACCCCCATTTTACAGATGAGGAAACTAGACCTTACAGGTTAAGTGAGGGGCTAAGATCACGAGAGAGAGCTCTCTAACAACCATCTATGTATGCAGTTTCCTCTCCAGAACAAAGTTCCAAGCAGGCAACCCAGAGAAAAGCCACGTTCAGGGGAAAACCAGGCATCAGTACAGCTTCAGTATGTTCAGTAGAAAGCACTATTAGCCTTTTCCTGAGCTTACAACACATCCCAGGGTGAGCACAAAGAGGCAAAGCCTGGGCAGACCCTTCTAGATAAACTATTCAGGGACATAATTATTCCTAAGGGCTGCCATCTGAGCAACCCCTCCCTGCCAGGAACCATTTAAATACTCTATATACATTATCCTATAATGTATACAATAATTCCCATAACATCCGACAAGTTACTGCTGCTACTCATCTTTTACAAAGAAAACGAAGAAGCCTAAAAAGAAGTAATGGATCAAGGTCACCCAGCTAGTAAGGATTAGAATCCAGGTTTCTCTGACTACAAAGATGATGCCTGACGTTGGTAAAGGTCTAGTCTCAGAGAGCAGCCCAACCACTTCTCTGTAAGCCACTGACACTTGTGGCTTCCCCTCTAGCCTTGGTTCGTACACTGATGCCACTCACGTTTTCCTTGTTCTCATCCTGGTCCATCAGCTGAAAGACATCATGGTCCAGAGAATCAGAATGGCTCCTCTTCAGGGCTGGGCTACACCCTAAAAGCTTCTGCTGTCACAATGAAAAAACACATTAGGGCACATAAACGAAAATTCAATGGAAATTCAGTTTCAAAAAAAAATGGCGGTGGAGGGGCTAAATCCTCCCACACTGCAGGAGGAACCAAGAAATGTGGTCAGGGTTCCACCTTGCACTAACACAGGACAGAAGATCCCACTACATGGCTTTACACTTAACCTCACAAGGTAGGTCTACAGCCCTTTTAGTAGGAAGTTAGGTGCCAAATCAACCCCAAAATACCATTTGCATAAAAAGGATACTTCCGGGTATTCTTTTTGCAAAACTGATAGTTAGAAATGAAGGAAAAAGCCCTCAAGAGGCAGCCATTACTGAGGCTGTCCAGGCAGGGTGTTTTGGGTGCTTATGAGACGGCGGAAGAACAATCTTTGCTGTCTAAATTAAGATGATACTAACAGCTAAGGAGACAGATTGATGTAAATTAGCTCAAAATAAAAAAGGGAACTAACTTACAGGTAGGGAATTTATTCTCCTCATGGGATTTTCAAGGCTGAAATGAGATCAGAAGGAAAAAAATGAGAATAAAACAAGAGAGGTATTCATATGAGCAGTTGCAGTGTCTAGCCTATAGTTGGGGGCGGGAGCGGGGCAGACAATCAAACATTCCCATTTTGGGCAAGATGGAAGAACAGAGTTCTGAAGCCGTCCTGTTCTCACAAGCACCCCCAACATTGGGGCTTCTAGGTAGAAAGAACAAGCCCAGGTCCTCTCTTAAAACACACATGTTCTTTATGGCTATGATGTCAGAGGGTGGAGTAAGGGTTTGGGGGAGACTTAAACACCAAACATTACAGGAAGGGACGTTTTAAAAACTGCTGACAGAACATACTCATTCTCTAAAGGCACCAGACTTATTTCTAGAAGGCAGAAGTCTTACTGGCGTCAGCTAAATCCAGGGCTCCCATCCAGAGCACAACAAATTTCATTAAAAAATTAAGAAAAGTCTTTCCTAAGCACAAACTTTTAAAAGCAGTGAATACATACTTTTCTTTACTGTCCAAGGGCCCAGGAGAATCCAGACAGAAGCCTGTGGGAAATAATAAAACTTCTCAGGAAGTGATATACAAAACACCATTTTGTCATTAAATAAACAAAAATATTACCAGTACTATTTCTTTAAGCCATCAACCAAAACTAAGGGCTTGGACTTTTGCCAGAATTAAAGCGGCATCTCTATTTGATTGTCAAAAACTTTCCATTTGCCCCAAGTCTTAACATTTTCACCGTATATCTACGAATCTCCTTTTCCTACTTGCACATATCATCAAGGGAGTAGGTGGGGAGAATTAAACACAACCTTCTAATGTTTGGTTGGTTGTTCAGATAGAGATTACCCAAGTAACTTTGTTTCAACCGTGGAAAAAGCACAGGTACCAGTTTTCTGGAAGTTTCAACTTCAAATATTTTATTTTGTCAGATCGTACATGTAATTTGGGGGTTTGGAAAAATACACTTATCAGGCATATGACAAACAAGGCAAGTACTCATTACCTTTAACAAAATTACACCAAGAAAGGTGCCCATCCATCAAAGGAAGCAAGGTGAGGAGCTGCTGCTCTCAGTATAGCCCGGACCCAGGAGCACCTGCCTCTCATGATAGCCATATAACTTTATAGGAAGTCAAGTGTTAGTTCTGATATTCTCACTTGCCACACTGCCACAAGTTAAAAGTCCTATCCCTAGTTTCTGGGGCATCAGGGGGCTCAGTACAACTCTTGGTTTCAGCTTAGGTCATGATCTCACCCACAGTTCCTGAGTTCAAGCCCCACATCTGGCTCCAGGCTGACAGGGTGGAACCTGCTTGGAATTCTCTGACCCTCCCCTGCTCCTTCTGTCTGTCTCTCTCTCAAAACAAATTTAAAAACAAACAAACAAACAAAAAAAAAAATCCTCTCCCTAGCTCCTAAGAAGCCTACATTTTAAGAACTTTGCTTTTGCAGGTCGGTAACCTAAAGCATCCGTGCAACTATAAACCCTGCAGTAACATCAATTTGCGAATCAGAATAAATGCACTGGCACATTTCCTCCATAGCAGGCTCACTGAAACAATTTCATATACTTCCAATAACTTCCGATAATTTGACCCTGCATTTCAACCAATACAATTTTCTGAGCTGGGAGTTATGGTTCATTTTATGCCAATACTCTACTTACGTGTTCTCAAGATCAAGCACACACCACCTCCTTGCAGACACTTGTTTCCTCCCTTCATAAACTACCACAGGGCCTTCTTTCTCCCATCTTAAAAAAGTGTTTGTCACTGAATGCCGTGACTTTTGTTTATTGTCTGAACTAGTTGCAATCTAAGTTCCTAGGTGAAGCGCACATTTCAATAAATTCCAAGTACTGATCGCCACGTGATAAATGTTGACGACTACAGGAATACCTGAATCCGTTGACTCAGAGGAGCCCATTCTCTGCAGACTGCTGTTTCTCACCTCCAGCGGCTGTTCATACTCACTGAAAGCAAGAGAAGTCACTCTATTTACTTCTAAAACATATTACAAGGTTACATACAGGAGACAGGCTAAAAACCATCTTGTTGTAGGCCACACCACAGACCCCCACTTTGCCACCCAAAACACCCAGTTAGCACTTGAATATAAAAGATGAGAAAGAGGTAGGCAGGCATGGCCTGGGTCACATTGTAGACAAGATGACTATGCTGTTGAATACTTCCTGAAGTGAGAGCATGCGTTCTAGGTACGGTGCTGGGAGCAGGGATGAAAGATAAAATGGACAAGTTCCTGCTTTTCAGAGGTTGGAAAACGTAGAAGACATGTGCTTACAGAGAAAATGGGATGTCCGAAACTGAAGGGAAAGCAGCTCCACCAGAAACATCGTGGGATCATGTTTTGCTACAACAAAAAGTCCAGGAAGCTTTTGAGGATCGAACCATGAGTAAAAAGGTCTGGCCTTAGGAACGCATGGGGCGACATCAGGAATGTGCGTGGGGTGAGGAATTGGGAGGATTTTGCACATAGGCCAAGAAAGAAAATGCCAGGTCTCTCTGCACAGAATAAACAAAGCTCACAGGAAGCCCCGAAGGAACAAAGCTCACAGGAAGCCAAGATCCTGCGAGGTGGTTCAGCAAAGGGTGGAAGTGAGCGCCTGAAAGGGTCTGCTTTGCCCCCGTGGGGGTAGATTTGAAAGAGCTTCCTGAGATTGGGACAGAAGAGTACAAGGCAATCCGAAAGGGGTTGCCAAGCTGGGGAACCCCGGCCGACCTCACCCCTACCGGGCCCGGCTCGGAGCTGAGGGCGGCCCTGGAGGGTCCGAACGGCCTCTCCCGCCCAACATTCCGCCTTGGGGGGAGGGTGCACATGGCGGGCCCCAGCTCAGCGGGGCGGCCCACGAGCGGCGGACAGGTCTCGCCCCTCTCCGGGCCCGTTTCCCTGCCTGATCCCCTCTGAGAGCCGTCTGAGAACCCAGCGGCCTGCGGAGCTCGCCAGTCCCTTCTCACCTGCCTAGCCCCTGCAGCTGGTCCATGGTGACCGTCAGGTTGGTGACAGGCGACAGGCCCCCGGAGGCTGGCGCGCCGAACAGCGCTTTCACTACTGGCTGCGACGTAGGAGGGGGACTGCAGGCGAAGAGCAGGCGGCGGCGGTGCGGGGGCTCCGGGCCCAGTTCCATGGCGGCGCCCGGCCTCCGGGGGCTCCCGCTCCCTCTTCCTCCGCCTCCGCCTCC
>NC_043711.1:17196439-17211896 GCF_006229205.1 Suricata suricatta
GCCGCGCGGCCAGCCGCGGGCGCCCGCGGGTCAAACACAAACACGACCCCGCGGTCCAGGGACGCGACTGCCGCGGGTAAGCGCGGAAGGGCGGGTGTCTGGACCCGGCAGGCGCCAGTCACATGCACGGGTGCTTCCCCCGCACCCCCGCGAGGCCGGCGGGCGGGCGGGCACCGGCAACCTGAAGATTAAATACAAACAAACGCGTTGGGTCGGGAAAGGAAAGCGCCCAGAGCCGCGAGGCAACGGCCAGGGCTCACACTCTCTTCGCCTTCCTCTCAACCCCCTTGTCCAAACCGGGGTCACAGAGGACCAAGCGGACCTTCAGCACCCTTCCGGACTGTCGCTGCCAGGAAGGCCTTTCGCGGTAATAGCTTGCTCACTAGGGACCGCCGCTGCCCCGCCCCCTTTCCTAGTTGGCGCCAAACGGAATTCACCAATCAGTAAGCAACTTCTCCTCCTCGCTCCCGAATGGCAGCTACGCTGGGCCAATGAGAGGGAAAGAAGGATGCAGCTCGCGGGGCCCTGCGAGGTCACCAGCTCGCCGAAAGAGCTGGGGGCGGGGCCTAGAGGAGACCGGAGCAGATCCAAATGAGAGGGGGCTAGGAGGTCAATGAAAATTCCCAGCAGAACCTGCGAGGCGCGGAAAGCGCCGAGAGGCCCCTCTTGCCCCGTTGCATGCTGGGAAGCGTAGTCCCACGCCAGGTTGCGGCCGAGGCTCCTCCTATCTGCTTTGGGCCACGGCCCGGTAGCTCCTGCCCGGCGCTCCACACACGGAGGGGACGCGCCGCTGGAGAGAGCTGACCTGGCCACTGGAGGCCCGGTCCGGTCCTAGCCTCGGTTCGACCTGTAACGAAGGTACTGTGGGCTCCTCTCTTTACCCCCCGGCCTCCAGACCCCAGTTTTGTAACGAGGGCAGGAACTGAATGTCCCAAGACTGGACTCTGCCTCTCGAACTCCGGCGCCCAGATAACGAAGCGTTAACGCTCCAGTGTGGCAGGTTGTCACAGCCGCTGCGCGCAGTGCTGGCCACAAACTGACCACACAGACTTAGCCCTACAGTACAGGCTGCGGGACTCAGCATACTTTGCTCACCTCCATTTTAAGCTTGTACTGTATTTTTTCAGAATCAAATCCTTCTTCTCTACCCTTTCCTACCCTATTGGGAGTTCCTAGATAGCAATGCCGTAAGTATAATAATAGCTGGCACTTACATAGTGCTTATGTGCCAGACACTGTCCCAAGAGTTTTATCTGTATTAAATCATTTAATCCTTTCAACTCTGAGGGAGGAATTGTCCCCATTTTATAGGTGACCATATTTGTTTGTATATCCCCTGCATCAGTGGCAGGTCCTAGAATGGATGATTTTATAAGAGGGGCGTAGGTACCATGATCAGGCTGCAAAGAGGACTTGACTTGTTTGTAGACAACATTTAGAGCCAACATTCTGCTTATTTAGACTGTGTCTTTATTCTAGGTGTCTGGCAGAGATTATGACCGTTACCTCCGCTTAGGGCCAACCATTAAGTGAAGTGGGTTTTTTTTTTTCTTTTTTAAAAGTTTGTTTTCCTTTTGGCTTCCACTCCTGGCCCATGTGTGAGAGAGAGAGAGATAGACTGCCAAGATGAATGCTGCCTGGGCCATGGAAAGCCTTCTGGCTTTAAGCCAACAGGAAGAACTAGAGGATTTGCCAAAAGACTACCCCTTGAGCCCCAGTGAAGATGAGGGGGACGTTGAAGAGAGAAAGCATCAAAAGCTTCTGGAAGCAATCCATTCCCTTGATGGAAAGAATAGGTGGAAATTGGCTGAGAGATCTGAGGCTAGTCTGAAGGTTTCAGAGTTCAATGTCACTTCTGAAGGATCAGGAGAAAAGCTAGTCCTTTCAGATCTACTTCGGCCTGTTAAAACTTCATCCTCATTGGCTGCTGTGAAAAAGCAACTGAATAGAGTCAAATCAAAGAAAACTGTGGAGTTGCCCCTTAACAAAGAAGAGGTTGAGCAGATCCACAGAGAAGTGGCATTCAATAAAACCTCGCAAGCCCTCTCCAAATGGGATCCCATTGTTCTGAAGAACCGGCAAGGAGAGCAGCTGATTTTTCCCCTGAAAAAAGAGCAGTCAGCCTTTGCTCCCATTGAACATGTGCTCAGTGGCTGGAAGGCAAGAACTCCCCTGGAGCAGGAAATTTTCAACCTCCTCCATAAGAACAAGCAACCAGTGACAGACCCTTTACTGACTCCCGTGGATAAGGCCTCTCTCAAAGCTATGAGCCTGGAAGAGGCTAAGATGCGCCGAGCAGAGCTTCAGAGGGCCCGGGCCCTGCAGTCCTACTATGAGGCCAGGGCTCGAAGAGAAAAGAAAATCAAGAGCAAAAAGTATCATACGGTTCTGAAGAAAGGAAAGGCCAAGAAAGCCCTAAAAGAGTTTGAGAAGCTACAGAAGGACAATCCTACTGCAGCATTGGAAGAACTGGAAAAAATTGAAAAGGCCAGAATGATGGAGCGAATGAGCCTTAAGCACCAGAACAGTGGGAAATGGGCAAAGTCAAAGACAATTATGGCCAAATATGACCTGGAGGCTCGACAGGCTATGCAGGAACAATTGGCCAGGAACAAAGAGTTGACACAGAAACTCCAGGTGGCCTCTGAGAGTGAGGAAGAGGAGGGAGGTGTGGAGGAAGAAGGTGAACTCCTTGTACCTGAGTCAATGAATGAGATCCAAATGAATGCAGATGGACCGAACCCCTGGATGCTGAGGAATCACTCCACCAGCACAAAAGAGTCCGAAATCCAGGACCCGGTGCAACTTCCAGAGCCTGTGGTCCACAAGACTTCTGAAAGTGAGGAAGAAGACAGACCAGAGGCAGAGGAAGAAATTTTGCTGAATGAATTTGAAGAAAGGCAATCACTTAGGAAAAAGTCTGGGCCCAACCAGGACACCGAGCCTGTGGGCAGGCAAGAGCCAAAGGATTCTAGCAGCCAGGAAGTGCTGTCCGAATTGAGGGTACTGTCTCAGAAACTCAACAAGGAAAACCAGTCTGGGAAGCAGAAACTGAGTTCAGCAAGGACAGTCCGGGCAGTCCAGAGAAAGGATCCTACTGAGGAAGAAGAGGAGCCCCTGTTGCTGCAGAGGCCAGAGAGAGCACAGACTGTGAAAGAGCTAGAAGAGCTGGGCAAAGAAGGGTCTTTTCAAAATAAGGAGGTTCCCAGGTCTGTGTTAGAACGGCAGAAGCTGGAGAGAAGCACAAATAATGAGCCTGGTGCTCCCAAGGAAAAGAAAAAGAAGGAGCAAATGATTGATGTACAGAACCTCCTAACCACAAAATCTCCTTCTGTGAAGTCTTTGGCAGTGCCCACGACAATAGAAAAGCTGGAAGATGAAGAGGAGAGAGATCAAAAGCAGATGATAAAGGAAGCTTTTGCTGGGGATGATGTCATCAGAGACTTCTTAAAAGAGAAGAGGGAAGCTGTGGAGGCGAGTAAGCCAAAGGACGTGGACCTGACTCTGCCTGGCTGGGGCGAGTGGGGTGGTGTGGGCCTGAAGCCCAGTGCCAAGAAGAGACGCTGGTTTCTCATTAAAACCCCTGAGGGTCCTCCAAGAAAAGACAAGAATTTGCCAAATGTGATTATCAATGAGAAGCGAAATGTTCATCCAGCAGCTCATCAGGTACGGGTGCTTCCCTATCCATTTACCTACCATCAGCAATTTGAAAGGACCATCCAGACCCCTATAGGATCTACATGGAACACCCAGAGGGCCTTCCAAAAGCTGATTACACGCAAGGTTGTCACCAAGCCAGGGCACATCATTAAGCCTATAAAAGCAGAGGATGTGTGCTACCGGTCTTCCTCAAGGTCGGACCTCTCTGTTGTACAGAGGAATCTAAAACAACTCTCCATACATCACAAAAAACAGCGGAAGAAAACTCTAGATTGAGTTCCTGGAGGAATGATGTGGTGCCCAGAACGAGGAGCCCCAACTGTTCCTGCATTGACCCAGTTTTACTCGAAGCTGCAGGATCAATTCCAAGACTGGTGTAGCACACCATGAATATAGTTGAGCCTCATTTTAAAAATAAATGCATTTTTGGGGGAGGGGGGAAAAGAGGTGGTGGTGATGGAGGAGGGCATTTGTAGGGAAGAGCACTGGGTGTATAGAAACTAATTTGACAATAAACTACTTAAAAAATAAATAAATGCATTTTTATCTATTAAAAAAAAAGTTTGTTTTGAGAGAGCCAGTGAGAGTGTGAGCAGGAAAGAGGCAGAGAGAGAGAGAGAATCTCCAGTTTTCAGCATGGTCAGTGTTGCCAGCACAAAGTTGGACTGACAAGGGGCTCCAACTCTTGAAACTGTGACATCATGACCTGAGCCAAAATCAAGAGTCAGATGCTCAACCAACTGAGCTACAAAGGCATCCCTAAATTGTTTCTTTAAAAAGTTTTTGCTTTCAAAGATTTGTATTATACAAATAATACAAAATAACTGTATAGCTGTAGAAAATACAGATAGCACAATTTAAAAAAATCATGTGTAATTTTACCATCATCAAAGACATAACTGTCAACATTTTAAGTTTTTTGCATGATTTGCATTGTAAATATACAATCAATATTTGTTCAGAGACAAAAGACTGGAAAGTTCCCCCTCCTTGTTTGAGCAGACATTCCCTGAATGGATTCAGCCCGAGTGGATTAACATACTGAAGCATTTCCACCAGCAAGTCCAAGTACTGGAATAAAAAAACATGATGTCAGAAATGTGAAATTGAAGCAAAAGGAAAAGCATAATTTCACCTAACCCTCTCCCTCATTCACTTCTCATGTTCTCCAAAATCCAGGAGGAACTGTAGGGGAAGGAAAGAAGTCTGCATTGCATTGACGATCTGAGTTCTCATATGATTCTACTTTGAGGCAAGTCACTTTTTTGCTCATTCATTCAGTATCTACTAAGAGCCTACCAATTTGCCAGATCCAAACAGGGTCAGTGTTTCCCAGGACATTGTCCTTGTCACCTCCATAGTCCTCCGTAGTCAACTTCCGTCAGCAAATACCCACCCTTACTCTACCCTCAGACTTTTGGATATATTCCCCTGTTATCATCCACCATCCAGGCACCATACGTTCACATTGGTTTCTGTGATTATTTAATCAGCGTGTGTCCACCCAAATGACTATAAACTTAAAAGGGACTTTGCCTTCTTTTCCTCTTCTAATAGTACCAGCCAGTGCCTGGCTCAGGGGACTCCTCAGTACATGCTACAAAGAAAAAGTGGGATCTCCATTGGGGGTTAAAAAATAGAAAAGAAAAGGCATGAATGTTTTGAGTATTTAAGAGAGGAATCTTATGTGACCTGGTATGTTCATGAGGAAATATCCCCCCTCAGGAGGTGGAAAAGTGTTCTGGGCAGAGGGGTAGGCCCTACACAAAGGCTCTGAGGCTGGAAGGAGTCCCCTGTGTGGAGCAGAGAACAATGGGAGGAGCGAGGCTGGGGGAAGGTCAGACTCTGCAGGGGGTTCGCAGACCACATTCTGGAACTTGGACTTTATCTCAAGGGGTATGAGGTTTACATTTACATTTTAAGAAGATAACCCTGGCTGCAGAGTGGGGAATTGATTTCAGAGCAGCAGTGGTAGAGCTGGGGAGACCAGTTTGAAGGGGATCACAAGGTCCTGCCATGAGATGGTGGCATCTGGGGAGGAGGTGATACAGAGCGGGAGAAATAGGCCTCCTGCCAGAGCTGGTTCTGGACAGAGGTGGACCACACTGTCTCTCTTAAATAGTAAAGTGCCCCAGAAAGGTTCCTGCCTCCTCCCCACTACTCCTTGGCAAGCACAGAAACTTTTATTGATTGATTGATTTTTAAATGTGTGTTTATTTACTTTGGAGAGAGAGAGAATTCTAAGCAGGCTGTGTGCTGTCAGCTCAGAGCCTAATTGGGGCTCAAACTCACAAACTGAGCTCATGACCTGATCCGAAACCAAGAGTCAGCTGCTTAATGGAGTGAGCCACCCAAGTACCCCAGAAACTTGGCTTTTAAATTTGCATTAGGTATTCTTTCGCCCAACTGTACAGGTAGTAGGTTTGGGTTTATTCAGCAGGAGCCTCCTAGAGGCTAGAAGGATTCGGGTTAAACTTGGAGGGTCAGAACCACCAGCTCTCCGAGGTGACAGGAGCTGCTTAGAAGGCTGTAGAACCGGTGGCTTAGACGCTGTCAGGTGAGGAGGAGTACCTAAATCAGAGGTTCCCAAATTCTGGTTCTACATCACAATCATTTGGGGAGTTATTTGTTGAGTATAATGTTTATATGGTCCAAGTTCAAACGGTACCCAAAAAGGCCTAGAATAAATCTTCTCATCCCTGTCCCAGTTTTCTGCTGATCACCTGTTTTCTTTCCTGTTGATCACCCCTGTGGCCAGTTTTATTTTGTTTTGTTTTTTGTGTCTCCTGGAGTTTGTGTCTATGCTAACAAATATATGTTCTCCAAAATACACTTTTTAAAAAATTATTTATTTATTTTTGAGAGAGAGAGAGAAAACCATGCGCAGGGGAGGGGCAGAGAGAGAGGGAGACAGACTCCGAAGCAGGCTCCTCACTGCCAGACAGAGCTGGATGTGGGGCTCAAACTGCAAAACTATGACCTGAGCTGAAGTCCAATACTCAACTGACTGAGCACCCCGTGCCCGTCACATATGCACTCGGGTGTTTCACAGATGGCAACAGTTATAAACACTGTCCTGAACATTGCTTTTTCCACTCATATTTTCTTGGAGTTGGTTCAGTATCACCGAGGGAGTTCCTTGTTGTTGTTGGGCTTTTTTTGTTGTTGTTGTGTTTTTTTTTATGGCCACCAATTTGGGGAGCTTTTTTTGAAAACACAGATCCTCTAGTCTCCCTTAGGTATTTTGATTTTGCAGTTTCAGTGCGGGGCCCTGCCTGGTATCCGTGCACTCAGAAAGCTCTCTGAATTGTTTTGATAGACAGCCTGGTTGAGGAACTGCTGAGCTACATGGATTTTAAGGACATTGAGGACCAGAAGTGACACACATTATTTCAATACATAATTTGCATTTCTACTGTATTGTGCTGGGTAACAAGTTTTGCAGGATGATATTCTGAGCACAGGCCACGTCTTATCTCATGGCTAAATGTTTGCTTTAAAATGACAGATGTTTCTAGCAGGAGCCCTTCCATGTTTTATGGCTGCTTCCTGAATGGCTTCACCCACTTCCCCTGCTTCTTCAGCTTTATCCCCAAGTTCCTGTCTCCAGTATGAATCTTCCTTTTGAATTCCAGCCCCTCATCTGAATCCACCTAGAATGGCTCACTGGCAACTCAACTCTACTCCCCTCAAGTTCACATCCCTTCCCTTTTAAACTTGTTACCCTCCCAGGGCCCTTGGCTGGAAATGACATCATCATCTACTAGTTCTTCCTTCCCACTGGCCCTGATGTAGTGGACTCCCAAGGCCTGGCCCCAAGTGATCTTTCTAAATGCAAATCCGATCTCTTCCTCCCATCCTTTGCTCGAAGCCCTTCCTGTACCCCCCCCCACCACATTGCTTAAAACAGGGGCTTCTATACATTTTAGACCTGTGACCCAGAGGACAAATTTCAAAAAGTTTCCATTGCATCATTTATTCATACTGCATGCAATACAACTATTTTCTATTTTATTTTGTCACTTAAAAAAATCCTGGTTATGAGGATTAATGTCAAAATTGATGTTATGATGGCCTGCAACCTATAGTTTGAAAAGCAACAGGTGACAAGCTGAAGCCCCAAACCTGGGGCCCAGGACACCAGATCCTTTACTGTGAGGCACCTCCTCCCTTGCTCCATCTCCTGTTCCCCTCACAAGCATCCCAGCACCAGCCAGATGCTATTTAGGCCTCTCTGCGGTTCCCATGGTCCATGGTGCCCTCCCCTGCCCAGTAGCACTATTTCAAATATTTTCCTCCCTTAAATCTGAAAAATTTCTCCCCCCTGCCTCTGTCCAGGGAGCTTAATACTTGGCTCAACATCCCTATTCTTGTATTCATGCCTTCAACAAATATTTATTTATTGCTTACTGGGACAAACCTAGGGTTTGAAATAAAATGCAGCAATCTCTACCCTCAGGGGGCTTACAATAATGGATCATCATGGCGATAATGGTTGCCCTTTGTGCAGGGTTGGTGGGCCCTGGAGGAGGGGAGGAGATGGAGATTGGCTGGAGGAGGTGGGGCACTTCCCCAAGGAGATTAGAGCGCTGAAGCTAGAGGGCTGGCATAGTTCTTGGTGGAGGTTTCTGGAAAAGGAGAATTTTGGGTGGGGTGAGGTACGGTGCTTTCTAAGAAGAAGGAAGAGCCCTCAGAAGCTAGGACATGAGAACAGCACTGCTTGGGAACTACTTATGAGTTGCTCCAGCCAAGTCTTTGAATGGGCACAAGGGGGTGTTTGTGAGGGATCCAAGGGGGAGGAAGGGGTCAGCTCTTAGGACCCAGAGCTGGCTGAGGGCTTGGGCCTGTGGACAGCAGAGGATGAGTGATTATGGGATCAGGGTGGGTCAGTGGGGAGAGTGGAGAAGCCTGCAAGGTGGGGGGTTTCCCCTTAAGAAAAGGTGATGTCCTGGGGCCTTAGCAGTAGGAGGAAGGGAGTGACCTTGGGAAGGAGGTAGAGCTCATTAGATTTTGATAACTGAAAGTTGAGGGGGGAAGGTGGGGAAGGCATCTAGAATGATTCCTGGGTAATGACTTAAGCAACTGGGTGGAGGAAAACTATTTCAACAATAGGCAGCACAGTTCTTAGAGGAATTTGATAAATTCCATTTTGTGCTTGTGTACTATATGGGCTTGGCACTCAGGAGAGGGATTTGGGGTTCATTAGCATGAGGATGATAAGTCCATTGAGGATGTGCAAAGAGTGTTTTTGGAAACTGGGTCTTGAGAGCACCAACTTTGAAGACTAGGTGTAGCAGGGGAGGCCTCTGAAGGTGGGGCTGGGGAAGGAACCACAAGGAGGGAGTGGCCAGTCCATGGTTGAGATGTGCACTGAAGGAAGTCAGCAAGGTGGCCAAATGGAGGTACTGGTCATGTTGAGCGGTGAGAAAGGTGGGAGGTAAGGAAGTAGCCACAGGAAGGCTCTGGGTGGCTCAGTCAGTTAAGCGTCTGACTTTGACTCAGGTCGTGATCTCACAGTTCTGGAGTTCGAGCCCCGCATCGGGCTCTGTGCTGACAGCTCAGAGCCTGGAGCCTGCTTTGGATTCTGTGCCTCCCTCTCTCTCTGTCCCCTCCTCTGCTCGCTTGTTCTCTCTCTCTCCCCAAAATAAGTAAACATTAAAAAATTAAGAAAAAAAGAAGTCCTGCTTTTAAATCTTTGGTGGTAGAAGTGAGGACACAGGTTCAGGGGGTCTGGGGGATGACTGGAAAGGGCTACAAGGAGAACTTTTGGGAACGGGTCACATGGCTTCTTAAGCTGGATGCAGGTAGCATGAATGTGTTCACCCTGTGACAGTTCATTGAGCTGCACGCTCATGATTTGTTCACTTTTCTGTGTGAATGTTATATTTCAGTGAAATGCTTATAGTTAATAAAAGTACTATTAAATTATATATATAAATATAATGGGATGCCTGGGTGGCTCAGTCAGTTTAGCATCTGACTCTTGGTTTCTGCTCAGGTCATGTTCTCTGGTTTTATTGGTTTGGACGCCACATTGGGGTCTGCACTGGCAGCGCCAAGCCTGCTTGGGATTCTCTCTCTCTCCCTCCTTCTCTGTCCTTCTCCCACCTGCACTGTCTCTGTCTCTCTCAAAATAAATAAATAAACTTTAAAAATTATATCTATATCTATATCTATCTATCTATCTAATGGGGCATATATATATATTTGATGCCACATTCCCCTCCAGCTATATTCTTTCTCTTCACAGTTTAAAAAAAGGAGTCTCTAATTTCTCTCTTCCCATTTTGTCTTGAACCCACTCCAATCAGACATTGATCCTCCTTAGTCTGTGGAAATGGCATGTGGCAAGTTCTCCAGGGTACGTTCATTTTGCTGAATCTAGTGACTAATTTGCAAGCCTTGTCTTACTTTGTCCAGAAGCTGTTCATTACAGCACTGGATACAGTCGACTACTTCCTTCTAGAAACATTTACTTCACTTGACTTTCAGGACACCATTCTCCAGATTTTCCTCCTACCTCAACTGCTCCTAAAAAAAGATGCTGTAGAGAGGTCATGACAGAAGGAGCCATTTGGGCCCTTAAGGGTGGGAACCAGGTGTAGAGAGAGCACCTCGGGCCTCTGGGGTAAGTCAGAAGCTCTTCTGGGGCATCAAGGCTTCTTGTACCCAGCTGCTGTGTGGAGCCTGGCTCACAGCGATGAGGAGGAATGTGTGTGGAGTGGATGAAGACTAAGAATATGAGTGTTATCCTGAAGGGAGTGGGTTTAGACAGCCTCTGAGAACCTGTCTTTCCTCTCACTGCCCCCCACTGGAAATTGGACTGGACTTATGCCTTGGAGGGGGGGTGAGGGCGAGGCAGCTCCCTAGGGTCCTCTTTTGAGGATTTTTCATGCTACTCTTCTCCCTCATGGACATAGGCGTAATACCCAGGGAAGCCGCCAGAGGGCGCTTATTCCCCAGGAGAATATTCTCTGGGAAAGAATCGCGTGTTGCTGGCTTAAGAGGCAGCTGTTACTAGAGCGACTTGGGCTGGAAGCTAAGCGTGTGTGAAAAACCAAATGCACCCCAGGTGCTGGGGATTATTTCCAGAGCCTTTTGCAAGGTGGGGCTTGGTCAGGGCCAGGAGCCCCAAACCTATGTCGCTGGTCTCAGCTGGTTCTTTATCTCGTGTCAGCCTCTTGACGACTTGATCTCAGTTTTACCCTCAAAGAAATGGGAGGAATGATTCCTGATCAGCCTACCACACAGAGGCATTAGCAAGAGAGAACAAAGTAAATAATGTAAATGCTTTTCAGAAATTTGAAATGAAGTGTGCCAGAGAAAAGCAGGGGATTGCTGATCCTCGCTGTCCCTGATCCTGCCCCTGTGCTAAAGGAACCTAGTGAATGTGTGACACTACACTTGAAACTGCTTACAAGGGGCGCCTGAGTGGCTCCATCAGTTAAGCATCTGACTCTCCATTTTCGCTGAGGTCACAATCTTATGGTTTGTGAGGTCAAGTCCCAGGGCCAGCACAGTGCAGAACCTGCTTGGAATTCTCTCTCTCTGCCCTTCCCCTCCACTCTCTCTACCTCAAAATAAATACATAAACTTTAAAAACAACAACAAAAAACAAACAAAAAAGAAACCACTTAAAAGCATAAAGTTGATCAAAATGGCTGCACTATGCTATAGCAAAGCTTCATTTTAATTTTTTTTAACATTTATTTATTGTTGAGAGAACACAAACTGGGGAGGAGGAGGAGAGAGAGGGAGACACAGAATCCAAAGCAGGCTCCAGGCTCTGAGCTGTCAGCACAGAGCCCGAGGCGGGGCTCCATCCCACGAACTGAGATCATGACCTGAGCCGAAGTCAGAAGCTTAACCAGCTGAGCCACCCAGATGCCCCAGCAAAGCTTCATTTTAAAGTAACCTTTTCCAGGGGCGCCTGGGTGGCTCAGTTGGTTAAGTGGCTGACTTCGGCTCAGGTCATGATCTCATGGTTCATGGGTTTAAGCCCTGCGTCGGCTCTGCTGACAGCTCAGAGCCTGGAGCCTGCTTCTCAAAAATAAACATTTTAAAAATTAAAAAAAAATAATGTAACCTTTTACTTCTCTTCTGCAGACCTCCCTCCTCCCTTCTTGGCCTTTAAAAAAAATCTATTTTATTTTATTTTAAGTTTATTTATTTATTTTGACAGGGGTGGGGGCAGAGGAAGAGGGAGAGAGAATCCTAAGCAGACTCTGTGCTGTCAGCTCTGAGCCCTACTCAGGGGTGGATCCCATGGAATCGAGATCATGACCTGAGCTGAAACCAAGAGTCAGGGGCATTTATCCAGCTGAGCCATCCAGGTGCCCCTATTTTTAAGTTTTATTTACCTTCTTTGGTAATCTCTACACCCAGTGTGGGGCTTGAACTCCCAACCCTGAGATCAAGGGTCACATGGACTAAGCCAGCCAGGTACCCCCCTTCCTGGCCTTTTGTTGTAGGAACTCAGTACCATCTTGAGGACATGACAGAGGAGGCTGGCAGCGGGTACACGATCCCGGTGTATCTTCCTCTGGGCGGGCTTGCAGTTTTGAAGGCCTCAGCCTGCTGCAGCGTCCTTTGCCTGCCAAAGCAATAGCGCTACTGTTCCTCTTTCTCCTAAACTCTGTCTTTGTGTCATGTATCTCTGCTCCAGAGCACAGAGATCGTTTCTCAACAACACACTCATGTGCACTACTGTGCGTGAGTACCCAGCACTGGACGTTTTGAGACAGGTGATTCCCCAGCAGGTAGAGGTGATAAGGCCCGAGTTAGGTCAGAGGCAGCGGGCAGGGCAATGGGGAGTCATGGTAGGTTCTAGTGCCGTGGCAGGGCTTCATTCCCAAGGGCCAAGTTTTCTTGTGAGCTTTCTTGGGGTCATTCTTCTAGAAGTCAGAGGTCCTGGGTAGCAGCTGCGCTCTTCTTACAGCTTGCACCGGATGTCCCCCCCCCACCACCACCATGCACTGGGAGGGAGGAAACACTGTGCTGGCAGCTGGAGGCAGCTGGAGACAAGTTGGACCTGTGGTATCATCGCCCTGTCCCAGTCTTTCTCAATCCCTGGGCCTCTGGGAGGTGAAATTGTTTCTGTGGCTCCCTCCATCCTGGTTGAGTTAGAGCATCTTACACCATCTGGCTGCCTGCTGGTTGACCAATGGCCACATTAGGCAAGGTGTTGTCAGAGGGGATTGCAGGGGGGAGGATGGGGCTTGGTTTCCAGGACGTATCCCTTCCTAGCCTTGAGCAATGCCTGCCCTAGAGGGAATTGAGATTGGACCCCTGATCTCCTAAGCCTAAAATCCAGACTGTAAGGCCTGCCCCAGGCCTTCCAGGATGTTTGTGAGTTCTGTGAAAAAAGGGGCAAATTTAAGGAAATTGGGATTAATCAGAGTGAAGCAGGTTCCTTTTCTGCAGGACTCTTCAGAGCTTTTTCTTTTTTTTTAATTTTTAACATTTCTTTATTTTTGAAACAGAGACAGAGGATGAACAGGGGAGAGGCAGAGAGACAGGGAGACACAGAATCTGAAGCAGGCTCCAGGCTCTGAGCTGTAGGCACAGAGCCAGATGTGGGGCTCGAACTCACAAACCATGAGATCATGCCCTGAGCTGAAGTTGGACACTTAACTGAGCCACTCAGACGTTCCTAAATGTTTTATTTATTTTTTTAAGTGATCTCTACACCCAATGTGGGGCTTGAACTCACAACCCAGAGATCAAGAGTCACGTGCTCTACTGACTGAGCCAGCCAGGCACCCCCTTACCCTACAACTTTTAAAATTGAGGTATAAATTCATAATTTTAAGATTAACGATACGAGTTTTGACAAATTTTACAAGTGTGTAACTGCCGCCACAGTTAAGATGTGGGACATTTTCATTGCCCCAAAGCACTCCCTCGAGCCTCTTTGTAGTCAATCTCTTCCTTCCAACCCTGGCCCCTCACAGCCACCGGTATACTTCCTACTACTCTAGTTTGCCTCTTTCTGGAAATTTCATCTGAGTAGAATCATACAGTAGGTGATCTTTGGTATCTAGCTTCCTTCACCGAACATAACGTCTATGAAGTTTATTTGTGGTGAGTACGTTGGCATTTCTTTCCTTTTTACTGGGCAGCAGCATTCCATTGTGTGGATGTTCCAGTTTGATGGGCCTGCTAATGGATATTTGGCTTGTTGCTGGTTTTTTATTATTATGAATAAAGTTGCTATGTGTATTCTCATACTAGAGAGAGAGAGAGAGTGAGAGAGAGAGAGAGAGAGAGAGAGAGAGAGAGAGAGAGAGAGAGAGGGAGAGGAGAGAGAGAGAATATGCGCCACGAGCAAGCAGAGGAAGGGCAGAAAGAGAGGGAGACTGAGGAGCTGAAGTAGGCTCTGCGCTGACAGTGCAGAACCTGACAGGGGACTCAAACTCATGAACTGTGAGATCATGACTTGGGCTGACATTGAAGTTGGATGCTTAACCCACTGAGCCACCTAGGCACCCCTCTTTTATTTATTTATTTATTTATTTATTTATTTATTTATTTATTTAAGTAAACTCTATATCCAACGTGGACCTTGAACTCACAACCAGGAGATCAAGAGTTGCGTGCTCTACTGAGCCATCCAGGTGCCCCACATTTCTTGATGGTAAACACGCAGGAGTGGAATTTCTGGGTTGTATCACAAGCATCGGAGCTTACCTTTTTCTTTAAAAAATTTTTTTAGTGTTTTATTTATTTTTGATACAGAGCATGAGAGGGGGAGGCGCAGAGAGAGAAGGAGACACAGAACTGGAAACAGGCTCCAGGTTCTGAGCTAACTGTCAGCACAGAGCCCGACACGGGGCTTGAACCCACGAACGTGAGATCTGACCTGAGCCGAAGTCAGAGGCTTAACCGACGGAGCCACCCAGGCGCCCCTGGAGCTTACCTTTTTCAAAATAATTCCTGGTTGTCTGGCTCCCATCACCCACAGAGGGGAGTGGTGGGCGTGAGAGGGTGGGCTGTGGCTGGGCGAGGCTGAGGAGTAACCTGGGTCTCAGCCTCATTTCCCTCTGTCTCTGCGTAGCTTGGTGTCCGGTAAGTTGCTCTGTCCTGTCCTGGGCCAGCCTCACTTTACTCATCTGTGAGATGATAATAGCATCACAGCCCTCCCTGTCTGTCCCAGGGGGTGCTCTGGGAATGAAAGGGGATGGGTCAGTGGTGCTTGTGAGACAGAATGTAGCCCTGGAAGAGAGCTCTTTTCTCTCTTAAGTCCACGTGAACATAACAATAACCAGTTTCTTCGAATCTTGAGAAATTCCTTTTGGCCCGGAACTGAGTTGAGTGGGCATGGGCTAATATTTTTTGGGTTCTCAAAGGCCATCCATTTGCCATAAACATCTTGGAATATGTAGCTGTAAAAAAGGAAGTCCATTTTGCAAGGAGACCGAGGAAAAAAACGGTATCTCTGCTACTGTCCTCCCATGTGGCTACTTAAATTTAAGTTCATGAAAATCAGGGACACCTGCATGGCTCAGTCAGTTGCATGTTCAAGTCTTGATTTTGGCTCAGGTCATGATCTCACAGTTTGTGAGTTTGAGCCCTGTATTGGGCTCTGTGTTGGACAGTGTTGGAGCCTGCTTGGGATTCTGTCTCTCTCCCTCTGCCTCTGCCTCTCCCCCACTCACTCTCTATCTTTCTCTCAAAATAAATAAAAGTAAGTTAAAAAAATAAAAATAAATAAATGAAAACTAAATTAAGAAATCAGTTGATGCCTAGAAAGGAAGCAGCAAGAGCACCCCAAACCCAGCAGAAGAAAAGAAATAAT
>NC_043711.1:17211996-17213298 GCF_006229205.1 Suricata suricatta
GGCTAAAGTCTGGGATTGTGATGCCTCCCGTTTTGGTTTTCTTCTTCAATATAATTTTGGCTAAACGGGGTCTTTTGTGGTTCCATATGAATTTGAGGATAGTTTGTTCTAGTTTTGAGAAGAATATTGGTGCAATTTTGATGGGGATTGCATTGAATGTGTATATTGCTTTGGGTAGTAATGACATTTTCACGATGTTTATTCTTCCTATCCATGAACATGGAATGTTTTTCCATTTCTTGGTGTCTTCTTCGATCTCTTTCATAAGTTTTCTATAGTTTTTATCATATAGGTCTTTTACATCCTTGGTTAGGTTTACTCCTAGGTATTTGATGGTTTTTCGTGCAATCGTGAATGGGATCAGTTTCTTTTTTTTTTGGGGGGGGGGACATTCTGTTTAATGCCATAAACGAGGCATTAAGCGTTGAACGAGGGGCGCGTCCCCGGCTGCCCGAGTCCTCCGGTATTGGGAGCCAGCCCTTCATGAGCCAGCAGTGGGTACTGGGGTCCCCGGCTGGTCCCTTCTTGAGTTCAGCACCAAGTTTCCTTCCCTACAAATGGGGTACCTGGCGGAGGCCTGGGGCTGGACAGGAGCCACCCCTCAGAGTGTGGAGCCCGCTTCCACCTTCTGCACCCGCTCGCTCTTGTGAGTGCCATCACAGTAGGGGGGTTTCTGGGTGGCCTTGCAAGTACAGAGGGCCACTACACGGGTCTCCTGGACCTTGGACTTGAGTGGGGATAGGCCAGTGCGTTGGAAGAAGTGGGAGCCATCACAGAAGGGCTGGTAAGGGAAAGAGAGAAGTCAGAGATGCAACCGCACGTGTAGAAGAAACAGCGCAGTGTTCAGGGCACAGGCTCCTGAAGCAGACCGCCTGGGTCCCGAGTTTTACCTCCCACAGCTGCAGGGTGGGATCAGTTTCTTGATTTCTCTTTCAGCTGCTTCATTTCTGGTGTATAGGAATGCAACTGATTTCTGTACATTGATTTTGTACCCTGCGACTTTACTGAATTCATTGATCAGTTCTAGAAGGCTTCTGGTGGAGTCGATTGGGTTTTCCATGTAGAGTATCATGTAATCTGCAAAAAGGGAAAGTTTGACTTCTTCCTTGCCAATTCTGATGCCTCTTATTTCTTTTTGTTGTCTGATTGCTGATGCTAGAACTTCCAGCACTATGTTGAACAACAGTGGTGAGAGTGGGCACCCCTGTCGTGTTCCTGATCTCAGGGGGAAAGCTCTCAGTTTTTCCCCATTGAGGATGATATTAGCTGTGGGTTTTTCATAGACTGCTCTTATAATGGTTA
>NC_043711.1:17213398-17245942 GCF_006229205.1 Suricata suricatta
TAAATGTCCATCACCTGACAAATGGATCAAGAAGATGTGGTGTATATTCACGATGGAGTCCTACATGGCAATGAGAGGGAATGACATATGGCCATTTGTAGGAAAGTGGATGGACCTTGAGGGTGTCATGCTGAGCGAAGTAAGCCAGGCAGAGAAGTACAGAAACCATATGTTTGCACTCATAGGTCTAGCAGGAAAACAGGAGAGACCTAATGGAGAGCCAGGGGGAGCGGAGGAGGGAGAGAGAGTTGGGGAGAGAGAGGGATGCAAAACTTGAGAGACTATTGAGGGGCGCCTGGGTGGCTCAGTCGGTTGGGCCTCTGACTTCGGCTCAGGTCGGATCTCACGTTTGTGGGTTCGAGCCCCGCGTCAGGCTCTGTGCTGACAGCTAGCTCAGAGCCTGGAGCCTGCTTCCGGTTCTGTGTCTCTTTCTCTCTCTGACCCTCCCCCTCTGTGCTCTGTCTCTGTATCAGAAATAAATAAAACATTAAAAAAAAAAGAGAGACTATTGAATGCTGAAAATGGACTGAGAGTTGAAGGGGAAGGGGGAGGGGGGAAAAGAGGTGGTGGTGATAGTGGAGGGCACTTAAGGGGAAGAGCACTGGGTGTTATATGGAAAACAATTTGACAATAAAATATTATGGAAAAAAAAAGAAATCAGTTGATGCTACACTAGCCACATTTCAAGTGCTTAATAGCCATGTGTGGTTAATGGCTACCACACTGGGTAGTACAGACATAAAGTGTTTCTTTGATCACAGAGAGTTCTATTGGACAGCCTGATTGAGCCTCCAAGACCTTTCCTTGGGGAGGGTCAGTATCGTTAGACCATCTGGTGGACTGAGTCGGGACCCCCTAGAGGTCAGTGGGCTTATAGAAAAGGATCCTAGTAGTTTCAGTGAGTAGAGCTCATCGCCAGAGAGTTGACTACACAGGGACCCTGCGGTTGGCTGGTGGGGGCGATGGCCCCTGAGATGGAGAGGCAGACGCAGTGAGGACCTTGCAGAGGGAGGGTTCAGATAGGGTGGAAAAGGAGGGGGCTGGGGGGGAAGGTTTGCAAGTGGGAAGGTGTAGTAGCTCCATTTAAGGAGCGGGCAGGGGGCCTTCTGCAGAGTGCGAGGGGGCTGGGGAGTGCCGGATGTTCTGGGAGAAATGAGCCAGGCCTAGTGAGACCGTCTCCTTGGCCAAAGCCCCACAGGGGAAATTGTGGCCACCACCTGCTCTGAGTCCAGCTGTCTTCAAGGAAGGCAGCCCTCTGCTGGGTGACCTCAGCAGGACTCTCAAGGGCCAGTGTTGTGTGCACGTGTCAGCCTATCAATGAACAGTGCGGTGGCTGGACCAGTCCTTGTGGTTCTGATCATAATAGCAAGATGCCCTTCAGGAAAACCATCAGGAAACTTGAAAAAAAAAAGATTTATTACTTATGAAACCTGGAGATTAAATGACATACTTGGGGCCGCACAGAGAGGTTGTAGGGAGAGAGAGCGAGAGCACAAGAGAGAGCTAGCAAGAGCCTGGCTGGGGTTCTGCTTTTATTGGGGTAGACAATGGGAGCCTAGGGTTTCTGAGACTCATTCTCTATTGCTGAATTTAATATATAAGAGCAGAGGGGGCACCTTGGTGGCTCAGTCGGTTGAATGTCCGACTCTTGATTTTGGCTCAGGTCATGATCCCAGGGTCGGGGAATTGAGCCCTGGATCATGCTCCTTGCTGAGTGTGGAGCTGCTTAAGATTCTCTTTTTCTCACTCTTGCTCTCTCTCTTTCCTTCTGCTCCTCTCCGCTGCTTGCAGTCTCTCTCTCTCTCTCCAAAATAATAAACAAACAGACAAAATATAAGAGCAGAAATTTAAAGCATGGAAAGAGAAAAAGCAAATAGTCCAAATGCACAGTTATCAAAATCTACCAAGATCTCTAAAAGAAGCCTCAGTGGAGGGGAGGTGGCCTGGTTTTTTGTCTTGTGGTATGGCTGGCCTTGTGTTTATTCAAGTTAGCCATCTAGAGTGGATGCCTCTTTGAAGTGGATTCCTAGGTAATCGAAGCTGAATCAGGTACTTGCATTACAAAAAAGAAAAAACCCCACAACCAATGATCAGGGTTAACACCACAGCCCACTCTGTAATATCAAGGCATCAGAGTCAATGGTGAGGATATTAACTACCTGGGTAGCTGATGAACTAAAACTCAGGGGTCATGACCCAGAAAGCATACACCTACCTAAATAGGATTATAGTAGCAAATTTCATAGTAAGTATATAGGCAGTAGTCTTAAATCCAGTCTGTAGCCATGTCCCAAGCTTGAAAGGCCCTGCCAAGAGCCAAGAAAGCAAGTCAATGATCTTGGGCGTCCTGGGAATCTGCGTAAGGATTTGGGCAATATTGTGGAAATGTTAATATTTTGGGTCATCCTGTGCGGTGGGTTTGAAGCTGTCTTGAGTTGGTAGATTGGTCCATATCTTATCGAACCAGTCTCTTAGTCCTGAGAATAGGCCAGTTTAGTTAGAGGGCTGTGTTTATTTCAGGAGGTGGTGATGCAGGTGGCTTCCCCCACTTAGACCTATTCTGAACAAGAATCAAGTGTTTGACAAGAGGCATTTCCATGGAGATAACAACAACAACGGTTATAATTGGAGAAGATTATAATCCCAGGTTCTGAAGGCAGCCAGTCAAGATGCTTTTAGGTGTTGGGTTTGACGCATCTTCAGATGGAGTGAGGGCAGGCAGTGGCAAGCTGATAGATTTTCCTGGTTTGTAGGGTGAATGACTCCGGAGATTTTTCTTTCTTCTTCTTCTTCTTCTTTTTTTAATTTTAAAATTTTATTTGGTGTTTGCTTATTTAATACATTCCGTCAGGGACAGAAATTACATGCTGGTTTTTTAACCCCCAAGGAGGTGTGTCTTGGGTTTTTCCCTTATTATTTTCTTTACTTTTTTTTTTTCCTCTTCTTTTTTTGGTGGTGAGGGTGGTTATGTTTAAATGAAGTTGCTTTTACAGCACCAAAGACTTAATCATCCATTTCCTATATAAAAGGTAGCTACTTTTTTGCATGGACCTCAAGTATATTGTAGTATAGAGGTGGAATTTAAGGAAAGGTATTAAGCAGGCTGTGTTGTAGCTTATGGGCAAGTAAAAAATTGTATCATTTCTCTTGAATGTCTCATAGATAAGCTGCTATATAATGAATGCCACTTCAGATAGCTGTGAAATTAGGTGATTAACTAGTTGGTACTTAACCTTCTAATTTCTGTATAAGTCTAATTACATGAAATAGAAGTTGGAGTTTTGATTTTTTACTTTGCTTTTGTTTGGAGTGTCATTGTAACTACTGTATTGTAAATGATGGAAAATAGTTGCATATGCTAGAAAAAAATTGTGTTATATTAAAAAAAATTTTATTTGAGAGAGAACACAAGTGAGAGAGATCTGGAGATCTTTCTGATTGGCCCAGAGTAACAGCAAGATTGTCCATATATGAGCTGTTACAGTGATTTCACTGAAGTTTATATCATGTACCACTTTAGCTTGCATGCCTTTAGGAAGAGAACAGTTCTAGTTCTCAGTGAGTCCAACTTGGAAGGATGGGAGAAAAATTTGAAGCATCAGTCTGGAGACTTGCTGCCAGATATTGGAAGAAATGAGAAGGAATCCAGATAGAAAATCAAATGTCAAAGATGCTTAACAGAACTAAAATCCAATATCCAAAATTTGTATTATAGTTTCTACCGAAATGTACCTTTTCTCTACAATTACCTCCATTTCTAGCAAAGATAAGAATTTTTAAAAAATATTTTTATTTATTTTTGAAAGAGTGAAGGTACAAACAGTAGAATGGGCAGGGAGCAGTGCGGGGGACAGATGATCTGAAGTGGGGTCCATGCTTGCCACAGAGAGCCCGACACAGAGATTAAATTTACAAATTCGGGGAGCCGAAGTCGACACTTAACCAACTGAGTCACCCAGGTGCCCCTGAGTTCTGTACATTCTTATCTGTTAAATGGTAAGATCTGAAAGCTGTCAGAAACCTGTACTTGTCAGAGTCCTTTACGTCAATCTCACTGAAGATGAAGCACTCTTACAAAAGATTCAGAGTAGAACAGTAACTGTAACTAACAAAAGATTTAAAAATGTCCATGGTTAAAGATCTTATTAGAATTCAGTACAATGCAGTTGACAAAGAAATTTGGTTATTTCTGTGACACACATTTCATGATGATATCTAGATTTATGACTGATACCATTATACCAGGATATATCAGAATTTTAGAAATTTCATACAATTTCTCAAACACTTATATACTTACACAAATACAACATAAAGAAGATTTAGTATTACTTTTTACTTGACAATGCTTCCCATATAATTTAATATATCAAATAAACCTAATTATTTTAATGTCTCTCTTTTTATAAGGCGAGAAAACAAATCTCTTGAAATGGTCCAAGGACCCTGTAGGTAATCTCAAAATTAGTTCAAAGTCAACAAGTCTTCATTTGGAATTTCATTTTGGGGAGGAATTTGTAAAAAATATCAAAAATTTTGGATGCTTGATTAAATAGGATTATAAGTCACTGTGAAACTATTTAGTTATACATTTTTCAAGTTTCTTTTTAAATTATTTTAATGTTTTAATTTATTATTGAGAGACAGAGAGAGACAGAGCATGAGCATGGGAGGAGCAGAGAGAGAAGGAGACACAGAATCTGAAGGAGGCTCCAGGCTCTGAGCTGTCAGCACAGAGCCCGATGTGGGGCTCAAACCCACGAACTGCGAGATCATGACCTGAGCAGAAGTCGGACGCTTAACCAACTGAGCCACCCAGGTGCCCTAGTTATACATTTAACCAAAGTGACAATAAAAGACTTTGTAGGCAAATATAGAAAGTTATATAATTGTAAAAAAAAAAAGACTTTAGCTCTTAATAGGGAAGATTCAGCTTTCTTAGGTAATCAAAGATTGGACAATGACAACATGAAGTATAAGAAATTATTTTGAGAAAACACAAATTCCTTGCTTTCTAGCCAGATTACTTAAAAGATAAAGAAAAATCTTTCACAGTCGCTTTCAGAAGCAGAGCAATACGCAAAACTACATCCTTTTAGCAATGAACAAAAGGTTCATAAGTATACTATAAGAGCTTATTTTAAAAATCCTTATAATAGCAAGTCAATTTTAGCCAACTTGACTACACAAGTAAAATTATCTCTTCCCAAATTTCTATACCATTTTGTTTTTTATTTCCCTTTTTCCCATTCTGAAATCACTAGCTTTACTTTAGGACAAGATTATTTTCATTTCTCTTAAAAAATTTATCTCCATACCTCATGCCTTGCTTACCCAAAAACACATCCTGCTTTCTTTGATAACAAAGATATTTCCCTTATTATTTCTAGTAGTTTTAATTACACATATTACTTGGAATTCTTAATCCTTAGAAACCTGAATTTCTAGGGAAAATTAAGAAGTAAGCAATTGTGAACTAAAAAATAACCACTGTGATCTGTTACAGCAGCATTCTTTAGATCGGCAACTTGATGAATACATTTCATAATGTCCAGAAACCTACATTTCCTCATAGTACAATTTTTCAACGTGGCACAAGACATGTTTTCTAACAGGTCCAAATACCTTTAGTTCCTCTGTAATAAAAGGTCAAAAGTAAGTAAACTGAGACTTGTTTAGCAATTGAATTTCAGTATTTCATCTTAATTTGAAATGACAAATTCAATGATATAATTATATCTTATAACTTAGCAAAATTCTAAGAGTGGAAGTTACCAAAGATGTAGGAAATGTTGTTGTTTTTAAGTTTATTTATTTTTGAGAGAGAGAGGAGAGAGTGCAAGTTGGGGAGGAGCAAAGAGAGAGGGAGACCGAAGATCCCAAGCTGACTCCACGCTGCCAGCACAGAGCTGGATGTGGGGCTCGAACTCATGAACTGTGAGATCATGACCTGAGCTGAAATCAAGAGATGGACGCTTAACTGACTGAGCCACCCAGGCACCCCTCATGGATGCTTTTCATAATGAGAATAGAAGAAAGAATCTCATAGTAAGTGGGATGGGGCTTCTCCCAGGACCCACAGGGGACCCTCAACCCATGTGTGTGTGTGGCTCCAGCTTTGTCAAGGGCACACTCCACTTGTTTCTTTCTGTTGCTCTTCCTCATGCAGAGGACCTGGCCCTCGGGGAATCAGGTCATTCCAAGCTGCTCACTGTCCTCCCCAGAGGCACTTCCTACATTTCATCTCTCCAGGTTTTCCCCTTCTTCCTCCTTGTCCTTCTTTTCCTTAATGACAAGCATCGTTAAAGGTCATATTTTCCTTATAAGAGTTCAAACACAATACAACTAAAATCCTTTTGACAGCTTGCCTCCCTGCCCCCACTCATCCCAATCTCCACATTAGAAATAACCCTCATTTTTCAAGTGGGAGGATACCTGTCCTGACCTTTTTCTAGATGTTTATATACCTTGATGAACATAAAGAAATAGAAAGTCTTATTTTATTGATGTTTTACATAAATGGAATCATGTGCATATATTATTCTGCAATTTGACTCTTCCCCTTAATAATGATATTGGCAACTTCCTAATTTTAACTGAAATATATGTATGAAGAATGCACTAATCATAAGTGTACAGCTTGCTGAGTTTTTGCTCAGTGAACACATTTGTGTAACTGGTACCCAGAGTTCCCCTTGTTCCCCTTCTAGTGGCTACCCTTCCTCTATAACCTGACTTTGAACTCTGTAGACTAGTGGTGCCAGATTTTAAATTTATAGAAAATAGAATCATACAGTATGTACTTTTAAAAAAATATATCTATTTGTGTGTGTGAGAGAGAGAAAAACAGAGTGTAAGCAGGAGAGGGGCAGAGAGACAGGGGGACACAGAATCAGAAGCAGGCTTCAGGCTCTGAGCTGTCAGTACAGAGCCTGACACGGGCTCAAACCCATGAACCGAGTGTGAGATGGTGACCTGAGCTGAAGCCAGATGCTTAACCGACAGAGCCGTTCAGGCGCCCCTACTCTTTTTTTTTAAGTTTATTTACTTATTTTGAGAGAGAGTGAGTGCAAGTGGGGGAAGGGCAGAGAGAGCGGGAAGAGAGAGAATCCCAAGTAGGCTCCATGCTGTCAATGCAGAGTCCTATTCAGGGCTCAGACTCACAAACTGAGAGATCATGACCAGAGCTGAAATCAAAAGTTGGACCCTTAACTGACTGAGCCACCAGGCACCCCAAGTATATACTCTTTTGGATCCAGTTTCTTCATGCATCATGATATTTGTGACAATCACCCATGCTGTTGTATATAATTATAGTTTGTTCAATTTTTATTGCTGAATGGCATTCCATTCTATAAATATACTATATTATACTTATTCATTTACTGTTGATGGCTATTTGGGTAGTTTCCAGCTCACTCCTTTTTATTAAAAATATTTTTTAAGGGGCTCCTAGGTGGCTCAGTTGGTTAAGCATCCAACTTCGGCTCAGGTCACGATCTCACAGTTTGAGTTGGAGCCCAGGTCCAGCTCTGTGCTGACAGTTCAGAGCCTGGAAACTGTTTTAGATTTTGTGTCTCCCTCCCTCTCTCTCTGCCCCTTCTCTGCTCATACTCTGTCTCTGTTTCAAAAATAAATAAAACATTAAAAAGATTTTTTAAATATTTTTAAAGATTTTATTTATTTATTTATAGAATTTAAAAAATATTTGTCTTTGAGAAAGGACAAGCAGGGGAGGAGCAGAGAGAGGGGGAAAGAGGATCTGAAGCAGGCTCTGTGCTGACAGGCTGACAGCAGTGAGCCTGATAGGGGGCTCGAACCCAGTGAACCATGATGTGGGGCTCAAACCCATGAACCATGAGATCAGGACCTGAGCCAAAGTTGATGCTCAACTGAGCCACCCAGGTGCCTCTAAAGATTTTATTTTTAAGTAATCTTTATGCCAAATTTGGGGCTCAAACTCACAACCCCAAGATCAAGAGTCACACGCTCTACTGGCTGAGCCACCAAGGCACCTCTCTAGCTCATTCTTCTTAAATGGCTGCACCGTAGGCCATAGAATGGGCATACCATTCCCCAGTGATATGTTTGGATAATTTCTAATTCCCCAGTTATTCCCAACAAAGCTGTGGTGAACATCTTGGCTCATGCTTCCTTGTGCACATCCTTGAGTTCGCATCCTTGAGGGAGGCTCCTGAAAAGTGGGTCTTCAGGGGGCACACTGATAGTGGCCTGGGCTGTACCAGGGCTTCTCCAAGTGAGCAGGGTCTGGGTGGTGAGTGTGGAGGGGATCACTGCTACCCGCCTTCCCCCTCAGGAGGAAGAAAGGCTCTGTGGAGGCTGGGTCTCTGATCCCTCACCTCGAAGTCCTTATGGGAGGAATTCCTCCATAGAGAAGAGAAAGGCGTTTCATGCAGGTATAATATATATATATATATATATATATATATTACTATATATTTTTTAATAGATGAGGAAGTACAGCTGGTGAAAATCTTAAGTTCACATAGTTGGTCAGCAGGTTGGGCAGGGAACACAATCGGAACCCATATCACTCAGCCCTAGCCCAGGCTAGTTCTCTTATACCACTTAGCTTTGATGGAGCTCCAGGGCTGGGTTGAAGGAAGTGTCCACACATAGGTGAGCCTGGGCTTTGTCCAAAGTTCAGGTGTTCAGTTATTTTTAATGTTTATATTTATTTTTGAGACAGAGAGCATGAGTGGGGAGGGGCAGAGAGACAGGGAGACATAGAATCTGAAGCAGGCTCCAGGCTCTGAGCTGCCAGGGCAGACAGAGCCTGATGCAGGGCTCGAACTGATGCAGGGCTCAACCACAAGATCATGACCTGAGCTGAAGTCAGATGCTCAACAAACTGAGCCCCCCAGGTGCCCCCCAAAATTCAAGTTTTAAGTGCAGAGCATGATGGCAGAGAACAGCTGGCTCAGCCAGACTGGGAGGGGGATAGAAGGAGACTGGGAAAGGTGGAGGTCCAAAGCTGGGGGTGAGGTGGTGATAACACTGTTGCACCAGCCTCTTCGGGCTCTGCTCCCATCTCTTGGGTGGGTATCCTTTATTGGGTTAGGAGTGGGCATGAGGAGGGTACCTAGAGCCCAGCCTGACCATCTCAGGACTTAGCTACCACAGCCTCTGAGATCCTGACTCCACTCTCCTTTTGCTCTCTGCCTCCTTCTCTCTCTCCAAGCAAGCACTGGGCCAAGGATATTGGAACCAGCATCCAGATGCACCAGTTCTACAGCTTGCTCTCAGGCGCTCCTGCTGGGCTTCTCAGTTATGCCTGAGGCAATGGGAGTTGGGTTCACACTCACTTGCTGCTGAGAGTGCCTACCAGGGCAGAAATTTCCCAAGAAAGTCATAGCTAATGAGAGGGAAATCAATGCTTCAAACAAACATACATCTTTCTGGCCCCAAAATCTGAGGTCCTGGAGGCGGGGGGGGGGGTAGCTCCTCTCATTGTTGATAATAACAGCTCAGTTATGGGCCAGCCACACCCCAAGTTCTTTATCTGCTTTGACTTCTTTATCAGACCTCATCCTTTATCAGCCGCCTGAGGTCGGTACTTTCTAAGGCAATTTTACAAAGAGGGAAATGAAGGCACAGAGAGGTTGGGTAGCTACTTGCTCCCCCCCCCCCCAAAAAAACCCCACAGTAAGTGGCAGTGCGAGGACCTGAACTGGCTTCAGCATCCATGCCCTTAACCACTTTATGGCACGGTCTTTATCAGAACCCACTTCCCCAGAGTCCATCCACCTGTCCTGCCTCCTCTGGGGAGTAGCGGATCCCCTCTTCTCTTCTCTCCTCTCCTCTCCTCTCCTCTCCTCTCCTTTCTTTTCCTTTACTTTTCTTAGTTTAATTCCAACTAGTTAACATGGAGTGTGGTGTGGTATCTGATGGATAACCTTGAATGCCTGGCTAGAGGGCTAAACTTTGGGACCCCGCGGTCCTGGGCTGGGGATGTGGCATGTTGTTCCACTCTTAGCACTGTGCTCCTGGCAAACATTAAGAGTCAACTAGAGGGGCACCTGGATGGTTCAGTCTATAGAGCATGTGACTCTTGATCTTGGAGTTGTGAGTTTGAGTCCCACATTGGTGATGAAATTGCTTAAAAATAAAATCTTAAAAAACAATAAATTTAAAAAAGTCAATTAGAATTACTTGTAATAACCAAAAAGTAGAAACAACTCAAATGTCCATCAATTGATATGTGGGTAAACAAAACGTGGTATAACCATAGGACGGAATGTTATTTAGCTATAGAAAGAAATGAAGTACTGGGGCGCCTGGGGGGCTCAGTCAGTTGAGCGCCTGACTTTGGCTCAGGTCATGATCTCACGGTTAGTGGGATCGAGCCCCGCATCGGACTCTGTGCTGACAACTCGGAGCCTGGAGCCTGCTTTGGATGTTGTGTCTCCCTCCCTCTCTGCCCCTCCCCTACTCATGCTCTGTCTCTCAAAAACTGAATAAACATTTAAAAAAAAGAAAAGAAATGAAGTACTGATACCACATCATGGATAAGCCTTGAAAACATTATGTTAAGCGAAAGAAACCGAATTGTTTACATGAAATGTTTAGAATAGTAAAATCCATAGGGACATAGAGTAAATTGGTTGCCTAGGGCTGAGGGTACAGCTTGGGGTGAAATGGGGAGTGACTGCTAACGGAGTTTCTTCTAGGAATAATGAAAATGTTTTAAAATTGACTGTGGGGGGGATATTTGGGTGGCTCAGTTGGTTGAGCATCCAACTTCGGCTCAAGTCATGATCTCACAGTGAGTTTGAGATCTCTCTGCGGGCTCTCTGCTGTCAGTGAGGAACCCGCTTCAGATCCTCTGTCTCCCTCTCTCTCTGCCCCTCCCTTGCTTGCACTTTTTCTCTCAAACAAAAACAAAAACATTAAAATAATAAAAATAAATAAAATTGTGGTGATGGCTGCACCACTCTGTGAATGTAGTAAAAAATCACGATAATGATTTATACTTTAAATGGGAGAACTCTGTGGAATGTTGATTATATCTTACTAAAGCTCTTACCAAAAAAAAAAAAAAAAAAGTTGATTTGGGAGCAGCTGCTTGCTTTTAGTCCCTACAGCCACAGGCAGTGGGTGTGAGTTACAGGTGCCTGCTGCCCTGCCTGCAGGAGAGAGGGGAGGACTGTGGTCATGAGCCAGTCCTGACTTCAGTGACTTCCCCTTGGGGAGGAGTTTCCATGGTAAGGGGGCTGGAAGGGAAGGCTGAAAGAGGAAGGCTCATCAGGGGTCTGTCTTCTCTCCCACTCTTGCCCTGTCCCCAGCCACCTGGAACAGAAGTGTTGGAGCTGCGTGGGGTTTATGGATCACTGACAAGGGAAGAGGCTAGGAATGGAGAATGGCCCAGGGTGAGGTCACTCGGCAAGCAAGAGGGGCTTGAGGTCTCATCTTGAGGATGAGCTGGAGGTCTCATCTTCCTAATTGGTGGCAAATGTGGGGATGGGTCCCTGGCCCAGGGTGGGAATTCCTGCACAGGACAGGGTGTGATTGCCCACAGCTGCCTTGGCCTGTCCCAGGAGGACACATGCTTCGTGCGATTTGACACTTCCTGCCTCCCCTCCCCCTTGCAGCCACCACTCGGGGAAGACAGATGGGCCCTGGGAGTGGACATCTAGGCGATGTCTGGGTCTCCCCTTTATGGCTGGACAGAGCCTCCACCTCCCTGGACACCATGCCCCAGGACCCTCTTGTGAAGCACTCCAGGAAACAAAGCCATATTTGCTAGAAATTACCCATCACTACCTCATGCTGTATAGTTTTTTTTTAAACAAAATTTTTTAATGTTTTTTTTTCTTTTTAAGAGAGAAAGACAGCGCAAGCAGGGGAGGGTAAGAGAGAGGGAGGGAGATACAGAATCTGAAGCAGGCTCCAGGCTCTGAGCTAGCTGTCAGCACAGAGCCTGATGCAGGGCTCAAACCCACGAACCGTGAGATCATGACCTGAGCCAGAAGTCGGACGCTTAACCGACTGAGCCACCCAGGTACCCCATTTTTTTTGACAGATGTTTTCTGAACCTAGCTCAGGATCTGCTCTCTGCTGGACCCCTTTGAGGGCAGAGCCCAGTGCTGGGTCCTGAGAGGGGACTCAAAGAAGAAATGGGTCCTGTCCCTTGGGGAACCTGTGGGCTGAAGGGAATACAGAGTCTTGTCCTCTGTCTGTGGGACAAACTCGTTAATTTGCAAAGCCATTGGCCTGGGGGGAAGTAGAGCCTCACTGCAAGGAGGCTGGACAGAGGGATGACTTGGGGAGTTCCAGGCTGACGGGGCAGCTCAGGCCTTCATGACTATTCAGGAAACCAGCCTGAGACTAAATGTAAGGTTGGTGGGCCGCCTCCCAACCTGGCATTGGGTGTGGGCTGCATTGTAGAGGATGCCGACTAGGGGTGACATTGGGACAGACCTCCTGGGGAGGCTGACTCTGAAAATGTGACAGAGCCCTAGGGCAGTGGGTGGTGGTGTTGGCAAAGGGCATGGCTCCCAAATTTGCATGTGTGCATGTATCTGTTGGGGAACAGTTGTAGTAGAGTCATTGTAGAGCAAGAAGACTTGACAATGACCTCACTCACAAAAATGCCCTGGGAGCACAGGACTTGACAGTAAACATGCACTTTTGTACTCACTGTCACATGTGTCTCCATACAGGCATTGCAGGGCATGTAATCCCATCCTAGATTCGGCCATTGAGGCCCAGGAAAACAAAGCAACTTGCTCAAAGTCACACAGCTAGGAAATGAAGCCAGGTCTCCTGACAACACAGTCCAGGTGAGAGAAAGGTGCACAGTAGGAATTGTGGAGTCGGGGCTGCTATAAAGGCCCTGACGTGAAGCCCTGCTTGACCAAGAGGCCAGTGGGGCAATAGCTGGACTATGAAAATAGGTTGCACAGAAGCCTATTTCTCCTTCCCTTTCCCAAGGTTGAGTGTGCAACCAGCAGCATTCGTCCAGGCCGCCACCTTCCGAGGTGCCCTACCCAAGCCTCCAAGAGTCCTATGGGCCAACTGGAGCCAAGAGCCACCCCAGGCCTTGCAGCCTCATGGGACTTATGTTTGCCTCATGGCCTCTGGACCCCTCCATCACTTTGGTTAATCACTTCTCCCAGCTATGCGTTCTTCACCCCAGCCCCTAGAATGGGCCACCCCAGCCTGGTGTCTCAACCAGAGCACTGGACAGGGATTCATTTGGGGCCAATTCAGAGGAGACTTCCTGGAGGAAGCAAAGAGGAGCAAAGAGGAGGAGGTTGCCGTGTCCGGTTGGAGGTCAGGGAAGTCTTCACAAGGTGGAAGAGTGTGCCAAGCAGAGGGACTGGGTGCAGAGGTAGAGAAAGAGAAGGAGGCTCAGGGGGCTCTGAGAAGTTGGAGTCTATATGGCTTCCTGGAGCCTGGGGTGTGCAGGGCTGCCAGTGAGGGCGATCGGGAGCAACAAGACTCCAGGCTCTGATGCCAGCCTGGGAGGTGTGTGGTCTCCTGAAGGCAGGGGTATGACATGGCCAAATTGGTGGTTTGAAAGATTCTCTGGAACAATTGGTGTGGATGGGAGACTGTGGTCAGGGGAGAGCCAGGAACCTAGAGAAAGTGGAATCTGGAGATTATGATCACACTTCAGAGGAGAGAAGATGATGGTAGCAACCAGGACAGGGGTTGGGGTGGGGGATCAGAAGGGAGTGTTCCCAGGAAGAAGGAGCAGGTGGGGCACTCCCCAAGCTTTTATCTCAGGGTTCATGCAGTGGCACCAAGCAAAACAGCAGACCAGGTGGTCCAATGGGGACAACCCAGGGATATTCATGGGAGTCTTGAATTCAGAGATACAGACCAGGTCTGTGATAACTGGTGTCCTGAGGGGGGATGTCCCAGGGAGGTGTGAGGACTGGGAAGATACAACAGATACAACTCGGCAAGCCTTCATCTTAAGAGGAGCATTCTTGGAGGAGACTGAGAAGGAGCACCAGGGAGATGGGAGGGAAACCAGGGTGGCATCAAGGGACAATGTAGCAGGTGTCACAGGTAAAGCCAAGGCTTGAGAGTGACCACCACATCCAGTGAGGGCTGGCCAGCCTGTAGTGGCCTTGAGTGTGAGAGTGAAGAAGTGGGTCAGTGAAGGAATGACCTTTCCTCAGGTTCAGTTGGTGAGGATCCAGGGCAATGGGCCACATCTGGTGGTGGCTGAGGCTATTTTTAGACTGAGAAACACAGTGGAAAAGAACCCAGGAAAGGGAGACAGACAGAGCTGAGCTCCTGAGCTGGTTGAGGGCTGGGTCCAGAGGACAGGATGTTGTGGCCTTGAAGGTCTCCCTTAGGACTGACTAGGTGGGCCACCTCACACTGGTCAGTGTGAAATTAACAACTCAGGAAACATCAGATGTTGGTGAGGATGCAGAGAAAGGGGAACCCTCTTATACTGTTTGTGGGAATGCAAACTGATGCAGCCACTCTGGAAAAGTGTGGAGGTTCCTCAAAAAATTAAAGATTGAATTACCCTACGACTCAGTACTAACACTACTAGGAATTTATCTGAGGGATATAGGAGTGCTGATTCGAAGGGACACATGCACCACAATGTTTATAGCAGTGCTACCAATAATAGCCAAATTATGGAAAGAATCCAAATGTCCATCAACTGATGAGTAGATAAAGAAGATGTGGTATGTATACACACACACACACACACACACACACACAATGCAATACAATTTGGCAATGAAAAAGAATGAGGGGCGCCTGGGTGGCTCAGTTGGTTAAGCATCCGACTTCGGCTCAGGTCATGATCTCACGGTTCCTGGGTTTGAACCCCACGTTGGGCTCTGTGCTGACAGCTCAGAGCCTGGAGCCTGCTTCTGATTCTGTGCCTCCTTCTCTTTCTGCCCCTCCCTCACTCATGCTCTGTCTCTCTCTCTCTCTCAAAAATAAACTATATTTTTAAAAAGTTAAAAAAAAAAGAATGAAATCTTGTCCTTTGCAACATGGATAGATCTGGAGGGTATTATACTAAGTGAAATAAGTCAGTCAGAGAAAGACAGATATCATGTTTTCACTCACATGTGGAAGTTGAGAAACTTAACAGAAGACCATGGGGGAAGGGAAAGGACTGACTGGGTGGGTCAAGCTCTAGATAAGGGGTGGTTACTATTATTCACTCATCAACCATTCGCTGAGTACCTACTGGGTGCTAGACAGTGTCTAGAGCTGGAGATTTAGTGGTGAATACACTATATTACCCTGATTCCTGAGAAGGCTTCTAGGGAGAAAGATGTAGGTGCCTATCTTCCTTTCTCTTCTGAAAGACTCAATTCTCTTGAGCAACCCTGGCAATGACCAGCCTCTGTAGGTCCCAGGAAAGGCCAAGACATTGTCAGGGAGATGGAGAAACTCTTTAGTTGCACATAAGGTGGAATCTGCCCACTGCCCAGCAAGCCCTGTGAGGCAACAGCAGTAGGGGTGAGGCAAGCCTCAGCCCACATCCGGGTAGGTGGCCATGGTGGGCGGGTCAGGAAGGCTCCTGGTTGGGTCTTTACATCAGGCCCAGGCTGGGCATAAAGGAGGGACCCGCAGATTGGGAGGAGGCCTATTGGGGACCATGGAGACCCAGAAGGACGGCCTCTCCCTGGGGCAATGGTCACTGTTGCTACTGCTGTTGGGCCTGGTTATCACTCCGGCCGCCTCCCAGGCCCTTAGCTACCAGGAGGCTGTGCTCCGTGCTGTGGATGGCTTCAATCAGCGGTCCTCAGAGAAGAATCTCTACCGTCTCCTTCAGCTGGAATCACAGCCCGAGGGAGTGAGTCGAGGAGGGGACGAGGGGAGGGAGGCTCTGCTCCAGCCAGGCTTCACTATACTATCCCTCCCATTGTTCAGGCTTTGTTCATGTCAGGAAGGCTACCTCACCCCTGTCCCATTAAGTGTGGTCCCACCTCTTTCAGGAAATCTTCCCAGGGCTGTGTTCCTTACTGGCATGAGTGTTTCTTGCCTTAGAATCTCTACTTCTTGCCTTGGAATCTCTACTGTGTCAGGGGCTTGGGCAGTTTAGTCGGTTAAATGTTGGACTTCAGTTCAGGTCATGATCTCACAGTTCATGGGTTCTTCCATCCAAGTACTAACCAGGCCCGACCCTGCTTAGCTTCTGAGATCAGATGAGATCGGGCACCTTCAGGGTGGTATGGCTGTAGACCAGTTCATGGGTTCGAGCCCCAAGTTGGGCTCTGTGCTGACAGCTCAGAGCCTGGAGCCTGGATTCCATGCCTTTCTCTCTCTCTCTGCCTCTCTCCCATTCACGCTCTGTCTCTCAAAAATAAATAAACATTAAAAAAATCTCTACTGTATGAGGAGGTGCCCATCACTCACATTCCCTCCCATTCAGTCTTCTGGAAGTTTCAGGGACAAGAGTGGGATTATTGGCCCTGGGATGTGACTTCCCAGCACAGGGAATGGCTCCGCTCAGCCTTGAGGTTCCAGTGGCAATGTATTTGTTCCCAGGAGGCCCCTGCTTTCCTTTCGCCCCCAAAGGGGAAGGTACTACTCATTAGAGCTTGCCTGAGGTCCTCTCCTGCTCTCTCAGCTTGGTGAGGACAGGATGGGTTTTGCCCTCCTCACCTCTGTACCTTAGCACAGAGCCAGTGCCAAGCACATAGCAGGGGCTGTTGTAAGGCTACCCTCTTAGCTGGGTAGCTTGGGATGGGGGCAGGGAGACAGATTAGATAAGGCAAGCATGAGCCTGAGTCTGGTCTTCCTGCTTTCTTCCCTGACCAGGATGGGGATCCAACCACCCCGAAGCCTGTGAGCTTCACAGTGAAGGAGACTGTGTGCCCTAAGACGACACGGAAGCCATTGGAGCAGTGTGATTTCAAGGACAATGGGGTGAGGTTGGAGGCACTGGCAGATGTTCCCCCAAAGAGCTGAACAAGAGGCCTCCTGGGAATATTTCCAGTCACTGGGGTGAGGCTGGGAGGTTATGGCACAGGGGTTCCAATTTGACCTGGAGCCTCCTCTTCTCAGCTGGTGAAACAGTGTGATGGGACAGTCATCCTGGACCAGGACAATGGCTACTTTGACATCAACTGTGATAAGGTGAGTGGCCCCTTCTAGGTTGCAGAGTTTGATGGGGTGGTGGTACGTAGAACATCCTATGGGCCAATTAACCACTGTCCCATCCAGAGCAGAGAAAGCTGCCCCTAGCCTGGGCTTCTCCCTCAACCTGGGCCTCATCTCCAGGACTGGCTCTGTAATCCCTTAGAACAGACTCTCAAAGTGTAGTCCTGAGAACTCGGGAATTGGTTACAAAAGCAACTCCTCAGGCCCCACTCAGACCTGCAGAATCAGATTCTGGGCCGGGGCCCAGCAATTTGCAGTTTAAGAAATCCTAAAGGGGATTCTGACTGCTGAAGAAGCTTGAGAGCCACTTATAGTAATAAGTTTTCAGCTGTGAGACCCTGGGAAGCCCCTTGCCATCTCTGGGCCTCAGTTTCCTTGTGTTTGTAGGTGTAGCAATTCAATCAACCACATACTCCAGAGGTTACAGCCAGAGGATGAACTGGGATGGCCCAAGAAGGGGGGTGTCTAGGAGGGGAAGAGGTCTTGTCCTGGGTCCAGCTCCCACAAAGAAACTGCTTCCTTCTGATGCACAGAGCCTACAAGTCAGGAAATTGGGCCAGCTGCGTGACCTCATCAAGAAAGGTGGGCAGAAGATTGGTGAGAAGATTCAGAGAATTGGCGAGAGAATCCATGACTTTTTTACAAATCTTCATCCCAGGGAAGAGGCCTAAGGTTTGCTTTGCCCTGGCTCAGGCTTCTGGACCCTGAAAAATAAATTTTTTGTGAAAGCAACTTCCTCAGGTCTTGCCTCCTCCCACATACCATGACTGAATCCTTATTTCTGGGAGGATGTGAGTGTGTGTGTGTGTGCATGCAAAACACAAAGGCACATAGGCAGAGGGAGCTATTCCACCCAGAAGGGCATGGAGTGAGGCAGGAGGTCCAGGACAAGTGTCTCCATTCCCAGGGTCCTTCCCCCATGCCTGCCACATGCTTCCCACTAGCCTCGTTGAACACCCAGTAGTGACTTTAGGAGATATACCCTGTGTGCAGTGGTAGTGTGGATGTGCAGAGCTGTTTCTGCTCCTATGAAGGTGAGAGCTGAGGGAGGTGACAGCCACTTTGTTAAGCACAGACTCAGTTCAGTCTTATGGCTGGCTGGGTTCTAAGATCAGCCTGCCGGGACAATCCCCATCAAGTTCCAATTCCCCTTCAACTTCTTAACTCTGGAAAAGTCCACCACTTCTGGCATCTCCTCTGGCATGGGAAAACATCACTGTTTCCTTAGCTGGGCAGCAGATTTAAGTTGTGGGCTTGTGTTTAGCAATCAAATGGTACCAACATATAGTACCAAAAGTAAGAATCTTGCTCAGCTGGCTGAAGAGATCTGGCTAGAAGAGACATGCAGGGTGACACACAGATCACACCTCTCATCTCTGTTGTATCGGGTGTTTCAGACACTGTCCGTGTCCTGCCCACTTGCCATTCCGTAGCTGACTAGAGGCACCTGCGGCTCTTTGCTAAGGGCAGCTCGTTAGTACTTGGGAGTTGGCATTCCAGGGAGCAGCCTCAACCAATGATTGGTGGGAGTTGGTGGAAACATATTTTGGGGCCATTGCTCTGATATGTGGTGTCACCGTTCTGATCACGTGAGGTTGCAGCACTGTTCATCTGTGGTCACCGCTCCCAGGCACATCGAGACTGGGGTCACTGCGGGAGGAGAGGTCCGCTTCTGAACTACGAACTACGCTTCCCAGCAGGCTGCTCGCTACACCGTGAAGCACTTCCTGCAGAATCCCTTCCTCCTTCTGACTCGCCAGGTAGCTCAGGAATCCTCCCTCGCGGTGCCGCCGCCGCCGCCTCGCCTTCACGTCAGCGCAGTCTCCGAAGTGGGACGCGCGGCACTGCTCCGGGGTTCGGCGGCCCAGGGTGACTCGGCCGGCCAGGCGGGGCTCTGACTGGCGAAGGGACAGGGCGAGAGGAGGATGACCACCTACCTTCTCCCGCTCTCGGACCTCAGGCACCCGGCTGATACCAGCACTATCGGATGCCGAGGCTGTCCCACAGGAAGTGCTTCCGGTGCGCGCTGTGGGCGGTGCCCAGGACATCTGCTCTGTAGCTGGGCGGGGTTTCCTTCTTCGAGTGTCCCGCACACTGTCCATGGTGCTAAAGGCCACTGCCCCAAATCTCCCAGCCTGCCTGCCTCCCTCCGCCGTGGGGCCGCCCGGAGCATCTGCGCTCTCCGCTGCAGCCACTGGCCACAAGGGAATGTGGACCACTTGTTGTGGCGAGTGCTACTGAAGCCCTACATTTTTAAATTTGTACCGAAATACTGAAGAAGTAAATATTTTCCCATCAAACACATAGTTACTTACTTATTTAATTTAAAATTTTAAATTCCAGTATAGTTAACAGTGCTGTATCAGTTTCAGGTGTACAATATAGTGATTCAGCACTTTCATACATCACCCAGTGCTCATCAGGACAAGTGCATTCCTTAATCCCCATCACCCATTCCCCACCTACCTGCCCTCTGGTAACCATTAGTTTGTTCTCTGTAATTGAATCCGTGTCTTGGTTTGTCCCTATTTTTTTCCCTTTTGCTCATTTGTTCTGTTTCTTAAATCCCACATATGAGTCAAATCATATTATATTTGTTGTTCTCTAACTGACGTATTTTGCCTGGCATTATACTATCTAGCTCCATCCATGGCATTGCAAATGGCACAATTTCATTCCTTTTATGGCTGAATCACATCCCATCCTCTCTATATACCACATCTTCTTTATCAATACATTCATCTATTGATAGACACTTTGGGTACTTTTTGGGTACTTTTTGCAAATTTGAATCAGGACCGAGACAAGATCTACACGCTCCATTTTTTTTTTAATGTCTCTTATATATGTATCAGTTCTTCCTCTCTCCTGGTTTTTCCCCACAGACCCTGGATCTGTATCCAATGCTCTTAATCTGGAATATAAATCTTTTTTATATAACATCATAAATTAATTTTTGCATGGACTATAAATTGAGGGAAAATACTTACCAGGCTTCCTAAGAGGTGTTCGCCAATATGAAAAAAAATCTCATCACCAATGACAGTGCTGATTGTAGTGTTTAAGTCACCACCTATCCGGCACACCTGTGTCTGTCACCAATAAAATATGTGCATGTTTATCATCATTAAGGCACATCTGTGTCTGTCTGCATTTGTAACTGTCATGTCCGCAATGGTCTGCCTAGAGCTGTAAGCATCTGATTGCTTTGTTAGGTTTCCTAACATAGTCCTGACAAGAAATTAATATTGAAATGCACAGAGTTTTATTATAAATTACTTTGTAAAATTCCTCTTTTTCATTTTGGGTATGTTGTTACATTATTTTTAAAATGTTTTTTGTAGAAGTATATTTTATACTTCTTATATCAAATATAAATTCATTTTCAGAATAGTAAATAAGATGTTAGAAAACACAGACTATCAAAAGGAGGCTTTGGGGACACCTGGTTGGCTCAGTCAGTGGGGCATGCAACTCTTGATCTTGGGGTTGTGATTTAGACCCCATGTTGGGTGTTAGATATTACTTAAAAATAAAATCATTATGGGCACCTGGGTGGCTCAGTCAGTTGAGCATCCGACTCTTGATTTAGGCTCAGGTCATGAGACCAGGGTTGTGGGATCAAGCACTGCGTGGGGCTCCATGCTGAGCATGAAGCCTGCCTAAGGTTCTCTTCTCTGTCTCTCTCTCTCTTTTCTTCTTCTTCCTCTTCCTCTTCCTCTTCTTCAGGTTATGTCTCCCTCTCTCTTTGCCCCTCCCCCACTCACTCTGTCTCTCTCAAAAATAAGTAAACATTAAATTTTTTTAAATAAATAAAAAGTTTAACGAATTAACTTTATTTTATTTTTTGAAATTTATTTATTTATTTGGAGAAAGAGCAAACAGAGCCTGAGTGGGGGAAAGGCAGAAAGAGAGGGAGAGAGAGAATCCCTAGCAGTCTCCACACTGTCAACACAAAGCCCAGTGTGGGACTCCTGAGTTCATGACCAGAGCCAAAATCAAGAGTCAGATACTTAACCAATTGAGCCACTCAGGCACCTCTAAAATAAAAAATCTTCTTTTAAAAAAATAAGAGGCTTTGGTTTTGACAGTGTTGACAACCTCTTATCTGTCTTCTGCCTAACGTTTTAGTTCTTTCTTAATTAACTCTGCTCTTACCACTTAATTCATTAAAAAATATTTATTAACTCTTAAACCAGTTCCAGGTTCTTGGAATATACCAAGAATATATGTCTGGGAGAAAGGTATTCCAGACATAGGAACCAGCCAGTGCAAAGTTTTGGGAGGGGACGTCAGTGCAGCTCCAGTGGAGCAAATAAAGGGTGGAGAATAGATGAGGTCAGAGAGGCCCTGGGTCGCCAGGGAATGTGGAACCTATCAGACCCCTCTGGGGAGCTTGGCTTTTACTCTAACCATTATGGACTTCCTATTTTATCTATCTATCTATCTATCTATCTATCTATCTATCTATCTATTTATGGGAGGAAATAAGTGAGCAAGGGGGAGAGACACAGAGAGAGAGACAGAGAGAATTCCAGGAGCTGGGGATGGGGGAAGAGACATGGGGCTCACCCAAAGTGGAGCTCATGGTAGTTGTTTGTTTTGTTTTGTTTTGTTTTTTTACCCAAAGTGGTGCTCATACTCACCCAATGTGGGACCTGAACTCACAAAACATGAGATCATGACCTTAGGGGAGGTTAGACACTTAACCGACTGGGCCACCCAGGTGCCCCATGCCCTGGTCTTTTTATTTGTTAAAGTGAAGAATCCTATCTATTAGGAATGTTGAACAAAGAAGGAAGAGAGAGAATTGGCTTTATTCACCCACTCCCACCCGTTTCTTCTTGATCTCAGGGCAGAGCTCTCTGGCTCCAGGGAATACTACCTTTTGGATGGATGAAGGTCCTGGTAGGACTGGGTTCAGTAGCCCCTCTGGAGCAGCATGACTTGGGCACCCCTCATTTTGTCCTGAGAGAGTCCATGCAGTGGGCTGGGTGTCTGCAAATCTCCTGATCAGGATGTGTGCATGGCAGCTTTGTGGGCTTAGACCACGCCCAGATTTAGTCCACGGGCCATCTTGGGTTAGGTTCCCCCAAGACTGCATCTGTGTCAGGGGCTTAATTCTCATTGGCTTCTTTTCTCTTCTCCAAAAGCCTAGTCAAGGCAACAAAAGTGTCATTTTTTGCTTAGAAGATTTTCTTTTTTTTTAAGGATAGATTAGTAGGATATAAACCTTTCTATGCTACGTAGTCAGAATTATCTGCGGTTTATATAAGAACACATCCTGAACCTGTTCTGTCTCTTCTTACTTGTGACTGGATAACTTACTTAACCTCCCTAAACCTGTTTCCCTATCTACGAAATGATAATAGCAGGACTAAATTTGATTTTCATAAAAAAGCACTGTATAGCAAAATGCCCATTGCAAGTGCTATTTATTATGGTGAATAATAATGGTAAATAATAACAACTCTCACAACCCAAATGTCAGGTCTATAAAACAAGGAAATGTGCTGAAAAAATTTCTGAGTTTATTGAATTGTCAGATAAAGATGTAAACCTGTAAAAAAAAAACTTTTACTGAATAGTTTGCAGAAAAAATATCTGTGATGTTTAAAGACTGAAAGGGCAGTTTTATGACATTTGTGCTAATAAAAGATAAACAGCATTCTGCATGGGATGGAATGAATCTGTGGGTCTGTACATATTTGATTAAAGCAATCCTCTTATTGATCAGGAAAGAGTCTTCAGTTAGGGTCAGTATAGGGTCTGGTCTCCTGTGATTACCAAGAATCCATGTTTTAGCATCTTCTGCTGATCAGAAATGATTGCAATTCAGTTTTGATATTTCTTAGGAAAGTACAGCCAAATGGTAAACATTTTGTATGTGCTGATTTGTGGAAAACAGAGCAGAGCAGATCTTGGACTAATTGAGGGGGTGGGAGGGCAAGAGCCAATATCACTTAAGTCTGTTTTGCCTGCCTGCTTTTTCTGCTGAACCTCCACTTCCTGGTAGAAGCTGATGCACACTAGTCCTCTAACAAATATCTGTGAATGTATGGGGAAATTCAAATGCAGTTTTCACAGATGCTCTTTAACCACTGTTCCATATTGTCTTCTGCATTGGAGAACATCCAGACCGAGTGAATCCTACATCAACTGTTCTTTCTTCCCATAGGAAAAGTCACAAAAGACATTCGCATATAGAACAAAAGAGTGTTCTCTCTTGTTGGAAACAAATAGTTGTAGCTATTTGTATCAGTGTAACTGGTTATGGCCTAGAAGATAGTTTGAGTATAATTGCAGATACTTAGAGAGCAGGAGATGCCTCTGATGTTTACTTGGAGGATTCTTTGTTGGGATAATGTGTACAATAGGTTCTGCTGTGGTGTGTGTGTGTGTGTGTGTGTGTGTGTGTGTGTTCAAGTAAAAGATGTAATATGTAAAATTTTAATGCAGTGCATAATCTGAATCTAATTATGGAAAAATATCAGGAATGCTCTCAATATATTCTAGAGCATAAGAATGTTCTCTAAATATAGGGGAAAGAAACTAAAGAAACATAATAACTACTTATAATACCTGATCCTAGACTAGATCCTCTACTGCAGGGAAAATGCTATAAAGGACATTATTGTCTCAAATGACAAGATTGGAATATATATGGAAGTTGGAGACAGTTATAAAGTAAATGACAAGTCTATTGAAGTTGATAACTATATTGCAGTTATGAAAGAGAATATCCCTACTTTTTTAAAATTAAAAGCATTTAATGTTTATTTATTTTTGAGAGAGAGAGAGAGACAGAGCACGAGTGGGAAAAGGGCAGGGAGAGAAGGAAACACAGAATCAGAAGCAGGCTCCAGGATCTGAGCTGTCACCAGAGCCCCACACAGGGCTCGAACCCATGAGCCATGAGAGCATGCCCTGAGCTGAAGTTGGATGCTTAACCGACTAAGCCAGCCAGACACCCCGAGAGTATTCCTACTTTTATGAGGTCCACACCCAAGTATTTAGGGGTGGAGAGCCATGATGTACACAGTATCGGCTCAAATAGTTCAGAGAAAACATACATACATATGCATGTATGCACACACATATACAAATGTTAACAATAGGTAATTGGGTAGATGGTGCATAGATATTTTCTTCGTATTGTTCTTAATCTTCAACTATTCTGTACATTTGAAATTGTATCCAGATAAAAGGTTTAGAGAAGTTGGATGGAAATGCAGGTCCTGTAAAGCACATCTTGGGGAGACAGACAAGAGTCCTTGTGAATGAATGATTGAAGGGCTAGCTCTTAACTATAAGACAAGGAAGAAGAATCCAATGAACTTTTCCTGTGAATACTCGGACTGGGAACTTCCTTTCTTTAGCAGAATTAAAGCCAGAAGTCCATCCCTCGCCCTCCTGCCCTCTGGCCTTTGGCAAGCAGCAATTTCTCAGTCAACATGAGCTACTCAATCATGCTATTCCAGATTTACACTCAGTAAATCCACTCCAACCAGGAGATGTTTGCCCAGAGGAGCAGCAGCAGCAGCAGCAACAACAATATTCTGATGAGAAACACTGGGGGCCGAAGCAGAAGATCAAGGAATAGGAGGTTCTAAACCCTTGTGTGGGAGTATAACTGAGAGGAGGACTTCCCTAGTTCACCCCAGGGACCCTCGGCAAGCTCCCAGACAGGCAGCTGAGTGTTGAAGGTACAACTCAGCCCAGCCCCTCAGACAGGCTCCAGGAAAATGCACAAGGTTCCTGAGAGGGTAGAAACCTCAGGATTTGGAGAGTGTAGACTAGATTTCAGCTGGAAGACACGCCTACTCAGACACAAGGCAGCCACAGACGAAACACGCATGCGCAGGGAATGTGGGCGAAGCTTGGTGGGAAGTCACATCTCATCAGACATGAGAGGACACACACGGGGAAAGCCTCATCTGTGCAGAGAGTGTGGGCAAGCTTTTAGCCACAAGTCACACTAGTGGACACACACAAGGGAAAAGTCCTTCGTGTGTGCAGCATGTGGACGAGGTATCAGGGAAAAGTCAGACCTCGTGAAGCACCAGAGGATTCACACAGGAGAAAAGCCTTATGTGTGCAGGAACTGCGGCTGAGGCTTTAGGGTGAAATCATACCTCACCACACACCAGAGGACCTATTTAGGGGAGAAGCCTTTTGTCTGTGGAGAGTGTCAGTGGGGCTTAGTGATAAATCAACCCTCATCACCCACTAGAAACTCATTCTGGGGAGAAGCCTTATGTGTGGGTGAGCTTTTAGTTGCAAGACAGTCCTCAGCGCTCAGCAGAGGACTCACACAGGAGAGAAGCCTTACAAGAGGAGAGTGTGTGGACAAGGCTTTAGCCACAAGTCTACTCTCACACACATCAAAGGACACACTCAAGGGGAAAGGGTTAGGTGTGCAGGGAACAAGGGTGTTGCTTTAACAACAAGTCAACCGTCAGCCACACGAGAGGACACACGCGGGGAAGAAGTCTTGATTGTAAGATGATGTGGGCAAAGCATTAGCTGGCTATCACTCCTCATCACACAGCAGAGGATATGCTTAGAGAGAAAACTTATGTACAGGGAGTGAGGGTATAGCGTTAGCTGGAGGTGGTCTTTTAGGAAACACTGAGACTTGGGAGCCTGGGTGGTTTAGTGGGTTCAGGACCTGGCTCTTGACTTTGGCTCAGGTCATGATCTCACAGCTCATCAGATCAAGCCCTGCATCGTGCTCTGTGCTGACAGCTTGCATGCATGGTCTCTCTCTCTCTCTCTCTAAATAAACTTTAAAAACTTAATTAAAAAAAGAAACACCAAGAGTCAAGTCTGTCCACCATACATGACCACCCCGTGCTAGCTCCGAGAGGGCTTCGGGGACAGCCTTCTTACCGCGTATGCCCTCTATGAGTGTGAAGACGGCAAAGGCCTAGCTTCTGAGAAGAGAGGTACTAAGCTATGGTCCTCTTGGGGAAGTGGTCTTTGAACCTAATTGACTACTTCTTATTTCTGCAAGTCCATTGACCTCGGTGACACTCTCCTGTTCTATTTTTTTCTATGTCCCTAACTTGCTGAATCCTCTTCTACCCTCACCTTTAGGTATTGCTTAGGGTTCAGTCTCCTGCCCTGCAGTCTGAGGGACTCCACAGCATGTCTTCCTCCTACCCTCTAATCCCAAACCCAGGTCCCTTTAACCACATCCCAAAAGTTCTTTAATCTCAGGACTTAGATCTCATAACCATGCGACTTTGGCCCTCCCCTGGCAGGTGTAAGATTGCTAACCATGCCCACGCCCAGCCTGACAATACCAGGTTTCAGGGCTTTCAAGCGCAGCCTTTCAGAAGCACCCCCATCCCCCAATCTCAGTGCCTCATCTTTTAGCCACACACCCACATCAGCCTTTCAAAGCACCCCCATCCCCCAATCTCAGTGCCCCGTCTTTTAGCCACACACCCACATCTGTCCTCACTATGCTGCTAAAGCCCTTTGACCAGGAGCCACTCTCACCTGTCTTACATCCCCAGGGCCCAGATGGCCCAGATTCCTGATTTGTCTCACTCCCTTCTTGGCCAACATGATGGAAAGAAAAAATATTTGTTTTCTATTAAAATCCACACAGGGCGCCTGGGTGGCTCAGTTGGTTAAGTGTCTGACTTCAGCTCAGGTCATGATCTCACGGCTTGAGATTGAGCCTTGCATCAGGCTCCATGCTGTCAGTGTGGAGCCTGCTTGGAATTCTCTCTCCCTTTCTCTCTTTCCCTTCGCTCTCTCTCTCTCTCTCTCTTTCTTTCAAAATAAAATAAAAACTTTAAAAAAGAATAAAATGAAATCCACACAGACATTGTAGAGATACCACACAGGCCTGGCCTAGCGAGACCATTGTCAGATCCAGGAATCACTGGAAGAGATGCAGAGGGGACCTCTGTCCAAGACCTCTGTCTGGCAGCTTCTGGTGTCTTCCAGTCAGGAATCACTCCCTCCTTTGTCTTCCTTTCTGGAAAAGGGATTGAGATCAGGTCTACAATGGCCAAATCTCTGCAATGATAGGCATAAGGTATTGTGAAATCTTCAGAATAAAGGGTTGGGGAAAGGAGGCAAACACTCCGAGGACAGTTGTGGTTCATAGAATGTCTTACCTAGGGAGGAATAGCTGAAGTTTTGATTTGAAACTTTAATCTCTGACCCTGACCTAGGACTTAAATCACACCTGAATCTCAACTTCGTCTTTAGCCTTGGACATTGCCATGGTCTTTGGACTTGGACCTTGAAACTAGATTCATATCATATGTAACTGAACATTCCTGGACTTTGGATCTAACCTAGACCTGGCATTTGCTTATAAATCTGAATTTATTATTTTTTTAATATTTTTTGTTTTTGAGAGAGAAAGAGTCTGGGAGGAGCAGAGAGAGAGAGTGAGACACAGAATCCAAAACAGGATCCAGTCTCCAAGCTGTCAGCACAGAGCCCAAGACAGGGCTTGAACCCATGAACCTCAAGGTCATGACCTGAGCCAAAGTCAGACGCTCAACCAACTGAGCCACCCAGGCATCCCTGATTCTGAACTTCTAACAGAGGACTTGGACTTTATACCTGGACCTTGGATCTGACCCCAGCCTAGACTTCAGACCTGGATGTGGATGGGACGTTGGGCCTAGAATTTAGACCTGGATGTCCATCCTGAACTTTGACCTTCTCCTGGATATTGAACTTGAAACTTAGACCTAGATGGAACCTGGAACTTATACCTGCCATTAGACTTCTGCATTGGATCTGGACCTTAGACATGAACTTTAGATATGCACATGAACATTGGATCTAAAACTTGAAAAACTTGGACTTATATTTTCCAAGTTTCATGGATATAACCTTTTTTTTAAAAATCATTATTTACTGAGAGAGAGTGAGAGCGTGCGCGTGCACGCGTGCGCGCACACACACACACACACACACACACAAGTGGAGGAGGGGCAGAGAGAGAGTGAATCCCAAGCAGGCTCCACATTGCCAGTGCAGAGCCTGATGTGGGGCTTGAACTCGTGAATCATGAGATCATGACCTGAGTGAAAGTTGGAAGCTTAACCAACTGAGCCACCCAGACACCCCTCTTGGATATAACCCTTAACTGGAATTTGGACCCAAACCTAGATTTTTGATTTGGACATTGGAGCTGGACATGAACATGGACTTTGAACCTGAACCTTGGAACTCAACCACAGACCTGGATTTGTCAGTGTTTAGGAACCGACATTAGATCTGGATCTTGGTCAAGGATCTGACCCATGCTTCAGTTTTGGACCTGGGACTCAGACTTCAATGTGTATCTTGGACTTAGGGCCATGATCTGGATGATGTAAATGGACTTGGACTTTGGACCTGCACCCTGAACCAGAATTTGTACATGAATTTTAACTTCATTTTTGGATCTAAATCTGGACCTGGTTTTGGATGTTGGACTTAGACTTAAAGCTTTGATTTTACCTAGAATATATACTGGTTTTTAAAAAATTTTTAATGTTTATTTTTGAGAGAGACAGATAGACACAGCATGAGTAGGGGAGAGGCATAGAGAGAGGGAGACACAGAATCTGAAGCAGGCTTCAGGCTCTGAGATGTCACCAAAGAGCCTGATGCAGAGTTTGAACTCTCAAACGATGAGATCATGACTTGAGCTGAAGTCAGACACCTAACCACTGATCCACCCAAGCGCCCCAAACATATACAGTTTTAAAAAAATTTGTTTTAGAAATATTTCTTTAAAATTTTTTTATTTTTGAGAGGAAAGAGAGAGAGAGAGAGAGAGAGAGAGAGAGAGAATTCCAGGCAGGCTCCATATGGTTAGTGTGCACCTAATGCAGGGCTTGATCTCACCAACCAGGAGATCATGACCCGAGTCAATACCAAGACTTGGACACTCAACCAACTGAGCCATCCAGGAACCCCTGAAACGTATACTTTTGACATTATACTTGGTCATTAGATATAGACCAGGACTTGTTACCTAGAACTATATCTTGGACCTCAGTTCTGAAATTTAAACCTGGTAGTGACCTGTATTCCTTGTACCTGACCTTATATATGGCAATTGAACCTCTACCTAGATCTTGGACTTGGATCTCAAATCTTGCTTTTCCTTGGATAATGGATCTTACCTTAAATATAGAAATTGTACCTACATTTAGATCTTTGACCTGAACCTGAATCTATGAGCAAGATTTTGGATCTCACCAGTGAATTTTGGCAATGATCCTGGACCTCAGACCTGGATTTAGTTCTTAGACTTAGGCTTCAGTCCTGGATTTGTGTCTCAAATGTGAATATCAGACCTCAAAGTTGAACCTCATTTCTGGACCCCCAACCCTATAACTTAGAATGGATTATACATGATCTTGGAACTGGAACTTCAATCTGGATCTTGGAACTGGAACTTGACCTGGTACTAGATATTTAACCTGGACTTCAGACATGGATTTAATCTGGATTTTGGACTCACCTTAGACCTGAGAAGTGGACCTAGAATTGGACCCTGGAGTTGGTCCTTGAGCCTCTGAACTGGACCTGACTTTGGATCTAGACTTTGTGTCTTGACCTGAACTTGGACTTTGGAAGTGGTCGAGTGTACCTCAGCCCTGAACGTGAGTCTTGAATCTGGACTGTGAACTTGGACCTAGATTTGACATTAAATGCTGACATTAGACCTGAGCCTCAAATATGAACATAGATGTTGGACCTGGACCATGGACCTAGACTTGGATCTGGATCTAGGATATAGTGTTTGGAACTGAATGCTAGCCTGCTCCTGAACCTTGTTGTAAATGTTAGGTATGGAATTGGCCTATAAGTTAGTCCTAACATTAAACCTGGTCCTTGGAGATGGACTTGGTCTTTGATATTAGAACTGTATCTTGGACATGGAACGTTCTAAATATGGATCTACCCTTTGGACCTGAAGTTAGGATGTGGATCTCCATTTGACCTTAGATACTTATGTTGGACTTGGCCTTTGGAAATGGACATGGATATTGGACCTGACCTTGACCTTAATGTTGGAGTAGACTAAGGGACTTTGTTCTTAAACTCTGGACCTGGGCCTTGAACCTGGAACCTTAGATTTGGGCCTGGATCTTGGAGTTGGCCCTTAGTCTCAAACAGGTCTTTGGACATAGACTTGGGCCTTGGACTTGAACATCAAATCTCCATGATGTTGGACCTGTCCTCAGACATGGTCCTTGGTGATGGACCCAGGCCTTGGACCTGTTACTTGCACTTCAACCTCTAACCTGAGATTTTGATCTCTTATCAAGACCTCAGACCTGGACATCAGACCTACATCAGGATATGATTTTAGACCGAGAATGTTGATCTGAACCAGAATTCTAGACCTAGACTAGGGGACCTGGGTCATAGACTGGAATCTTGGTTTGAAACTCATGTCATCCTGGACATTGAACTCAGACATATGATTGACTTGGATCTTGTAACTCTACCTTTGACCTTGACATCTAACGTTGGTCACAGAACTTAGACTTGGGGCATTTGTTTTGGTGTCCCAACACCTTAGTATTATCTTTCCATGTGGGAGGGTAGCCTCACACCTGGCTTGGAAGTAGAGTGCTTCCTGTGGCTGCTTATTGATAGCTGGTGCTCCTAATCAATCTCCTTTGTCAGTTTGCCTGGAGTTTTCAGCTGGACTTTCTATTTAGCCTGTTTAGTCATGGGAAAGAATAGGTCACATGGGATGTCATCTGTTGCTGGGTTCGAGTTTGGGAAATGCCTAGTCTGGACCACCTTGTTCTGTTGTGTGGGGAGACCTAAGATGCTCTCCTGCTGTGTTGTTCCTCCAGTCCAGGAGTCTCAAACCAGTTATCCTTCAGATAACCTTCTAGAGTTCTCCTTGTTTCTCACATATTTTCAGGTTTATAGTTGTACTCAGTAGGGAGAAGCAGAGATAAATGGGTCTATCCCATTTTGTCTAAACTGGAAGTCACTGGTCATTGCTGTTGTAGGTTATTCTGTTGAGAGTTTTGCTATAGGGGTGAGCAGAGGTATGGGACAGTAGCATGAAAGAGATGTGGTATAAAGAAAGGTTTGTTTTTAAAATAATATAAAAACATGGAGGGGGACAAAACATAAGAGACTCTTAAACATAAGAAAACAAACAGGGTTGCTGGAGGGGTTGTGGATGGGAAGGATGGGCTAAATGGGCAATGGGCATTAAGGAGGACACTTGTTGGGATGAGCACTGGGTGTTATATGTGGGGGATGAATCACTGGATTCTACTCCTGAAATCATTATTGCACTGTACACTAACTAACTTGGATGTAAATTAAAAAAGGAAGGAAGGAAGGAAGGAAGGAAGGAAGAAAAAGAAAGAGAAAGAAAGAAAGAAAAAAAAGAAAGAAAGAAAGAAAGAAAGAAAGGAAAAAGAAAGGTTTGCTTTATTTATATATTTATTTATTTAATTTATTAATGAGAGAAACTACAGCATGTTTGTAAGACTGCCGAAGTCCAGCTCCAGCAGGTCCGAGGTCCCTTGAAGGAGAGATGATGTCAGCAAAAAAGAGTGAAAGAGCCTCGAGTTTCTTTCTTGATCACCAGGCAGGCATCTCTGTTCAGTCTGCTTTGGTGTCTTTTTTATTGGTTAAGCAATAACATGACATCAGAAAATAGAAATTATTTACAGTTTCCAACTCTTAGTGATAAGGTGTTTTAATTATCAAAGGTGTACAGAGACAAGTTTTATAGAAATATTTTTGTAGGGGCACCTGGGTGGCTCAGTCAGTTAAGCGTCTGACTTCAGCTCAGGTCATGATCTCACGTTTGTGGGTTCGAGCCCTGCGTTTGGCTCTATGCTGACAGCTCAGAACCTGGAGCCTGTTTTTGGATTCTGTGTCTCCCTGTCTCTCTGCCCCTCCCCTACTCATGCTGTTTCTCTCTGTCTCAATAATAAATAAACATAAACAAATTTTTTAAAAAGGAAGTATTTTTGTAGAACCATTCCAATTTATTCTTGGCATCAGTCCCCAACATTAAGAAAGTAACAAACCTATCTTATTTTGTACGGGTTGGGTTTTGGCCAATAATTATGACTTTGTTTTTAATTAACATGTTATAACCAAGTCATGTAATGCACTTACTGTAAGGTTAAGTAAATTTTACGATCAAGAGAATAACAAGATGTTTTTAGTAAAAAACAGGATAATATATATATATTATTTAAGTTAGTAACGCTAAAATTAAAACATAGGTTAAATTGTATATAGATAGGCTGGGAGTTATTTTATCTAGCTTATAAACCACAAGAGAAAGAATGTTTGTTAACAAGTTGCTAGAGAAAGCCCTTTCTTTGATGTAAGCATAATGGGGTCTCTGTGCCTATTGACCATGCACCTGGGCTTCTAATTTCTTACCCATCCTCATAGCTG
>NC_043711.1:17246042-17297548 GCF_006229205.1 Suricata suricatta
CCCTCTTATGTTTTGGGTCTGCAAGGCTCATTAGAAGAGCCTTTTGGCAAACATCTGCAGCACTTTGATCTAAAATCCCTTATGCAGGGGAAGGAATATGCTTTTTCTTATGCAGTAATTGTGTGGGGAATATTGGCCTGATTTGGAACACTGTGAGGCCTAATCAATAGCAGTAGGCTTAATTTCACATCAGCACTAGTAGCAGAAGGAGATACCAATTCCGCCTCTCATGGCAGGAGCCATGCAACGCCTGCCATTTCCTTACTGTGACTGTGTCATCCAGCAAGGCCGATGCAGCTCCCAGTGTAAGACCTATTTCCTGATGGTTCAGGAAGCATAGGAAATAATTACTGGAGCAATGCCTTGAATAGGTAGGAGGCAATAAGATCTTCACGAAATGGGGGAAGGCTTCTCAGGAGCTGAGAAGGTTTGTCCATTACTCATCCTCACAGGAAAGAAGCAGAGAACTTGAGCACAGATGCCAGTAGGTGCTCAGTCAGGTTTGGGAGTCTCAGGAGTTTCTCTCTTAGCTGTTTCTGTTATCATCCTTGAAGAGGAAACAAGGTCAACAGCCAGTCAGTGAAAAAGAAGGAAGAGGTTGTTGGAGGTTTGGAGAGAGAAGACTATATGAAAAAGTTACCTACGAGAGTGGACTAGTGAATGATCTAGTGAGACGTGAGAGAGGGATACAGTGGACTATGATTTAAAAGTAGGATTCATGGGTAACTGGGGGGCTCAGTCGGTTAAGCAACCAGCCACTGATTTCAGCTCAGGTCATGATCTCACAGTTCTGGAGATTGAGACTTGTGTCGGGTTCTTCACTGACAGGGCAGAGCCTGTTGGAATTCTCTGCAGCCCCCCCCACCCCTCCCCTGCTTGTTGTCTCTCTCTCTCTCTCAAAATAAGTAAATAAACATAAAATTTTTAAAAAAGTAAAAGTAGGATTTACAGGTGCCTGTGGGTTAAACATCCTACTCATGGTTTCAGCTCAGGTCGTGATCTAGCTGTTCATGAGTTCAAGCCCCATGTCGGGCTCTGTGCAGACAGAGTAGAGCCTGCTTGGGATTTTCTCTCTCCCTTTCTTTCTGCCCCACCCTTCCCCCTTCAAAATAAGTAAATAAACTTAAAAAAAAGAAAAGGTAGGATTTAAAGACTTTAGAGATGGAGGAATCCTTAGTGATGTCAAAGACCAGGCCTAGTATTATTTACAAAGCACTGATCCCTGTATCTGGCACCATGCTGAGCAGTGATAAAGGCGTGAAGAAACCAGTCTCTTCCAGTGTGGTTGGCGTGTAAGCCACACTGGAGTGGGCTGCGGAGACCATGGGGGTGAGCCTGTTAGAGCAGACAACTAATGTGGGTTCTTTGTCCAGAGATGAAGAAACAGAGGTAGCTGAAGGGAAAGTGGGGTTAAAGAGATTTTGAAAAATGAGAGACACCAAACCGGACTCAGTAGAGCAAGGTAATAGTGTACTACAGACTAGAAAACCAAAAGAGCAAGATGGGATTCAGAACATGTGGAAGGACTGACTTAACAGGAAGCAGGGCCCTTCCTGTGTTGTAACAGGAAGAGAAGAGAAGACAGAGCTTATGCAGGTGCATTTCTAGATTCAAATGTAAGTCTCGAAGACTCCTAGGTGTGTCACTCTAAGCCCAAAGGTAGTAGGACAGTACAAATGCTATAGCCCATTATCTTCCATGTGAGGTAACCCCCTTATTGACGCAGAAGTGCTGCCCTTGCCAAGGTCACAGTGACCTCTATGCTGCCACATTTAGAGGGTATTTTAAAGGCTTCTTCCTGTACGTCTCAACAACATTCAACATTGCTTCATTCTCCAGAAACACTCTCTTGACTTTCCTGGTCCACACACCCTTGGTTTTTTCCTTCCTTTTCTATTTCTTCATCTCCTTTGTTGGCTTGTGCAAATATCTATTTTCACAAATCCTATCTAAATTTAAGGTTCCTCACTCCTCCCAGTTTGGTAGATTGTTGTGGTAATGGCCCCCTGTGATCCACACCACCCTTGCTTTGGCCAATGGGATATTAGCAAACATGATATAAGCAGAAGCTTGATAAGCTTGTGAATGGGGGCGTGCCCTCTTGGAATCCTGAAACAACCATGCTATGAAGAAGCTCAGGATAAAACACCGTATTTGACCCATCTGCCGAATGCAGCATGAGTGAATTCAAGTCAGACCAGCAGAATCACCCAGCCAATCCAGACACACACGAAAATAAATCATTATCACGTTAAGCCAGTAACTTTAGAGATGATTTGTAATGTAGCAATAGATAACTGTAATCCTCAGTTACAACAGAGACACGGCTAACTTTATTGGCTTTGTGCAAATCAAGAAACAAGTGAGTCATAAAAACATACCTCTGTGGCAGACACACCTTTATTCAAATAAAAGGTGCCCCTTCCCCCAGGATAAAGCCCTATGCTGAGTGCCCACACTCAGCTCTGGGTGCCTTTGTGCACTAGACAGGTTGTACACTGGGTGTGAACCCCCTGGGAGATTTCTACAGAGTTCCCTCCATTTAGCACAGACCAGAAACTTGGCTTCAGGACAAGTTTAATTACTCCACTTGAGGAGTGAGAGAAAGCACCTAGAGTAGGGCTCCTAGCCTTGAGGATTCAGTAGAACACAGACTTTTATTGAGGAAGATAGGCCAAATGTTGCTTATATAGAGTCACTGCATTTTTCAGGCAAGTCAATTAGGCAAACTCTTCCTTGAAAAAGATGAATAGTTCTCAGGAAAAAAGAGGAGCCATTATTCCTCTGAACCACCCATGAACATTCTGGAAAAGAGGTAGATAGATAGCTAGATCCTAGAGGAGGAGGCAGTGAGGAGCCAGATCGTCAGGGAGGTGCGGTGCCCAGCAGAGATGGCACCACAATTCCCAGGCCTCCTCAGTCCTACGAGGCGTCCGAGAGAAGGCTGGGCAATCCCACCAGTCTTCACAGACCCACAGGCCTGCGGCAGGCTGGTCCTGGGTCTCCCGCTCCGGCCGCACAGTGGGTGCCTTCCTCCGGGCTGTAGTGCACAGGGCCACGGCGCAGCTGCGGCTCCTCTTCCTCATACCAGCGCTGTTCACTGAAGTCAGGGAAGAAGGCGGCAATCTCTCGACTGGCTGAAACCACAGAATCTATAAGGGGCGGCAAGAAAGAGAAGGGTTCTCATAGGGAGTGCGGGATGGAGGCAAGAGGCAGTTATAGTCAAATTCAGAAACCTGAGCCTCTAGTGCTGCCTGACTCTCAGTCCAGGGGCCACATTTGCTGAGATGGCCACAGAGGGCCAGAAATGCATTTGAGAGGAAAGTTCATGATGGGGATATCTGGCTCTCACCTCCACTTAGGGCCTGACACTAGCCCCAAACCATCCTCCATCACTTGTGGCCGGGGGCAGGGCAGGCAGACTCACCAGAGCCATGGGTTGTGTTGCGGGTGTCAGTGAGGCCAAAACTTCCACGAATCGAATCTGGGGCCACATGACGTGCTTGAAACACTCTGGTGGGTCCCATCAGTGTCCTCCAAAACTGGATGGCATCCTTGCGGGCGAGGATGTAGGCTCGGATTGGGCCGCTGTGTACAAAAGGAGCAGGTGTCGGGAATCTGGCTATGCGGTCTGGGAGGGCACACTGTGCGCAGGGCACAAGTAAAGGCTCACTCCACCCCGAGAGGTACCCTGCCTTTCTAGCTAAGTACCAATGCTGCTTCAAACAGGAGACGGAAGGCCACTACTGTGTGCACACAAAAGGCCCCAGACGTCAGCAGGGCTGTTAAGTAGCATCCAACAAGACTCTTCTTTTTTTTTTAATTTATTTATTTTTTTAATGTTTTATTTTATTTTTGATACAGAGAGAGAGCATGAGAGGGGGAGGGGCAGAGAGAGAAGGAAACACAGAACTGGAAGCAGGCTCCAGGCTCTGAGTTAGCTGTCAGCACAGAGCCCGACGCGGGGCTCGAACCCATGAACGTGAGATCTGACCTGAGCCGAAGTCGGAAGTTTAACCGACTGAGCCACCCAGGCGCCCCCAACAAGACTCTTCTATAGCCACTGGACCAATAGCCACCATGGCAGGTGGCCGCCAGGTCAGTGTTGGCTTAGTCATGGCCCCAAGCCCACATTTCTTCAGACATTTAACCCTGATTACAACTTCAAAGAGCATCAAATGAAATGAACAAATCTAGGGAGCAATGGTGATAAATCTTGGTGGATAAAGATGCCCAAACCAAACTTAGAAGTACCTGGCCATAAACTCCACCAGCCGCTGATAGAAAAAACGACCTGCAAAGAGAGAGAATAACTTCATCCAGACATTGGTATCCAAGAGAACTTTTTGCACTTTGGTCTCCTTACTTGAAATAATAAAAACCATTTTTGGAAAGAAAGGACAAGGACCCTGGAGTCTGACATGCCTGGGTCTGAACTCAGGCTCTGCTACTCCAGCCTGTGCAGTTTCAGGTAAGTCACTCATCTCCCTAACTCAGGTTCCTGATCTGTGTGCCGGAGATAGAACGATACCTACCTCACCCGGCTGGGGGGGAATCCAGTGAAATCATGAGCATGAGGACAATGTCTGAGGGAGGAAACATCCACTATTACCTACTAATATCATCAGGACTAAAACTAAATTTCCGGTTGGGCTACGAAGTAGAACCCTCCTAGAAAATATTTAAAAAATATGGATAATGATGAAAAGTTTGTGTATAAAGACAGACTGTAGAAAATGGCTGTAGTTTCACAGTTGTAGGTCAGAGACGGCCTGCCATCATGTGTCCTTGCACACCTCGTGGGACAGAGAAGCCTCCCATTCAGAGGACTGCTGATCCTACCTTCATGTTCTTGGTAAAACTTCTGGCAATCTTCTTTTCTCCACAGAAGTTCTCTCATTCGTACAATAAGGAACTTGTTGCTTAGAATCTGCTGATGAACAGCCTGGATAAACACGTCAAAGATAAAAAAAATCAGTCAAAGGGATGGGATGCCTGGGTGGCTCAGTTGGTTAAACGTCCCACTTCAGCTCAGGTCATGATCTCTGGTTCATGAGTTCACGTCCCACATCAGGTGAGCTTGAGCTCCGCTTTGGATAAGCATGAGCCCTGCTTCAGGTAAGCTAGAGCCACACTTTGGGTGAGCCCTCTGTCTCTGTCTCTGTCTCTCTCTCTCTCCTTCTCTCCCTCCGGCTCTCTGCTCCTCTCTTACTTGCGCACCCCACCAAAGCAAAAAAAAGAAAAAATACAAATCAGTCAAAAGGATGGGGTATCTAGGTAGCTCAGTTGGTTAAGCATCTGACTTTGGCTCAGGTTATCTTCCCATGGTTCATGGGTTCAAGCCCTGCATCAGGCTGTCTGCTGTCAGCACAGAGCCACCTTCAGAGCTTCTGTTTCCCATTCTCTCTGTCCCTCCCCCTTGCATGCACATGAGCATGCATGCTCTCTCTCTTAAAAATAAATAAACATAAAAAAAATCAGTCAAAGCGACCATTGGAGTGAATAGGAAATCCAGGCCGACCAAAAGGACCATGAGGACCCATCAGAGGCCAGGACTTGATGGTCTGTCCCGTGGTTGGGTCAGAAGAGAAGGAAGGTGGGGTGAGGTGAAGACCTTCAGCCACAAGGCTAGAACGTGAGCCTCCGGTGCAGGGGCAGGAAGTGCCATCTCGGCCCTTCCATTCCTAGAGTCCCTGGAACTGAAGCCCACACACCCCACCTCTCAGACCCTCATAAAAAAATCCCTTGATAGTGGTCCTGCCTTGAGTTTGTCCCACTCTCTCCAAACCATCACACATGACAGATTAAAAACACCATAACTTATGTGTCACACTCTGGTCAGAACTTTACTCATGGAAAGAGGTACAACTACTTTAGTCCAGTGCTCAAGGCTGTACTTCCCTTGCCCTCCACCTCTTCCAATTCTCTCGTCCTGTCACCCCAGCCCGCTGTGGCCCTCAGATTCACCACCCACGTTCCTGCCTCAGCATCTCCCTCCATGGAGCACCTGCCCTCCTGACCCCCCTTCCTTGGAGCCTGGTGGGGTCCCAGCACTTGTAGGCCACTGTCCCTGAATGCTCTGGACTTCCTCTGCACCCCAGCAAGCTTCCCCAGCAGTGCTGCTTAGCTAGTACTTATCAAACTACCCAAGGCAGAACCCTACGATGGCCCTCCACCACTCCTGCCAAGATTCCGCACCCTACTATCCAGGGCTCTGAATGCGAGGCAACACGATCCTGTTACATGACACAGCAAAAGGGATTTTGCAGGTGTAGTTAAGGTTGCTATCAGCTGAAAGGAAGATTTCCAGATGAGCCCAATTAATCACATGAGCTCTTTAAAAGCTCATGGAGGGAGCCATGGGAGGAGGAATGTGAGTGGTCCCTAAAACCTGAGAGCAGTCTTCGCCTGAAGGCCAGCAAGGACATGGGGACCTCAGTCTTAGAACCATAGGAAACAAATGCCGCAACAACCTGAATGACTTTGGAAGTGGATTCTTCCCCAGACCCTCCAGATAAGGATGTGGCCAGCTGCTACCTTGACTTTGGCCTTGTGAGACCCTGAGGAAAAACCCAGCCAAGCCTCCTGCACCTCTAAATTCTGGAATTGTGAGATAACACATGTTTTAAGCTGCTAAATTTGTGGTAATTTTTTACATAGCAATAGAAAACCAATATACATACATTGTCTTGAGGTTTGGTTCTTCTTCTTATTGTATTGGATCCTTATATTTTTTTATCTGCCCCAATTCTCCAGTAGATTTTTAATCTTCTTAGGGTCAGAGTCCATGGCTCCTAGCTTTGCCTCCATGGCATCTTGCACAGGACTGGGGTGTCAGTCTTCACAAGTGGCCCTGTGGCCCTGGAAACTGAAGTACTGCCCAGAACATACAGTAGAGGCTTAAGATTCCTTCTTACCTCCAGAATCAGGGGGTGAGCAACTGCATCAGGCTTGATCAGAGCCAGAGTGAGCTGGAGAGCCTGAGGGCTTCGCAAGATGGAAGTCATCTCACTCCTGCCATCAGAAAGCTGGATTAGGGACCCCTCAGTGCTCTGCTCCCCACACTTCCTACTCTGGAGCCATGCAGCCTTGGAAGCTAACAGTGATCTCACTCCCGATGTTCCCAAAGCACACGGCAGTTACGTACAAGGAAGTTACCCATTCAGGAGAAATTCAAGTTTAAACACTACCTGTCTCTGCCAATATTCCCTTCCCTTCCTAATTTTTCTTTGGTTTTAGAGGATTTACAATTCACGTTGCTAAACAGACTGGCCACAAAGGTACAATAACTCTTTCTATTCATAAGGCCTTCTGAGACTTTTTTCACAGTTCAAAATGTGTTTCCTCTGGTTACTTCCTATTCACCCACTAGATCTTTTTTAAAAATACTTAAATATATATATTTATTGGAGGGGGAGTGAGAGAGAGAGAGAGAGAGAGAGAGAGAGAGAGAGAGAGAGAGAGAATCCTAAGCACACTTTTTACAGTCAGCACAGAGCCCAGTGCGGGGCTTGATCCCACCAACCCTGAGATCATGACCTGGGCCTCCCTGGTGCTCCTCACCCACTAGATATTAGCTCACTTCCCCTATGAAGGTTTCTTAGATGTTTTCTTCAGTTATGTCTTCACCCATTAGGCCAGCTGCATTAAAGCAGGGGTCTGCTTTGCTCACTGTTTTATTCTCAGTACTTATGCAGAGTGCCTCGCACATAGCTGGCTCTCAAAAGTATTTGGTGAATTAATGAATGAGTGAAGCTCATCCAGCTATATACCAAGGCCAATCTGCTAGGGCCTCTCCAGGGAAGGATGTGGTTCCTTTACCAATGCCAACTAAGTAATGACTGTCATGGTCCTTGGTTTCCAACAAATGTTGACAGGTCAAGAAATTTGTTCAACTTAAAAGTCACTCCATCAGAGAATTATAAAATTGGGAAGTTGCCTGGGCTTTCGCCGCCACCCTGAATATGCCCATTCCTCCGCTTCCGGGAGGGCGGCGACAAAGCCCCTCATCCTCCTAGGCGAGCTGCGGACCTGCAGCCCTCCACTCCCCAGCTCTGTCTCGGTTCCCCAATTCCTACTCTCACCCCGACACCCGAGGCCCAGCTCTCCAATCCCCCGGGCATTCAGCTCAATTTCCTGACACCGCCTTCTCCTCGCTACATCCCCCACCCCTCCTCCTTCTCTAGGCCTGCAGCCGCGCGACTCCTGTCTCTTGTACCCGGGCTTAAGCCCATCCGATTCTGGGCTGTTCGCGTCCCAACCCAGCTGGAGTTCAAGTCTAGATGCCCCTGGTTCTCCACCGCGGCGCCGGGCCACCAGGCACCGTGACGGCTAGCCTGCGCGGCCCAGGAGGGGTCCTTCGGGCGTGCGGCCGGGCAGCCCTGCCGGGGGTCCTTACCGTGACGCCTCGGACCGAGCCGGAAGCGGAGGCCAGGTGGGTGAATCCCTTGGGCCCTCAGTGCTGGGGGAGTGGCCGGGCCGCGGACCCGCCGTCTGCAGCACGAAAGGCGGCCCTGCGGGTGGCCCTTGTATGTCTCCAGCGCTTGCTACTGCGTACAAAAGGACAGAGCGGGCTCGGGCGGGAACTGCCCCTCCAGGCCGGCGCGGGCGCCTACAAGCGGGGAGAGGGCCCGGCCGGAGTTCGCTGGCGGCCGTGCTCCGAGAGGTGCGGGCGTCCTGGCAGTGGGCATGCTTGCTAGCGGGGCCACCGGGATGGGCCTTGCCTGACTCGTGCTGTTTTAACCTTTCTGTCTAGGGTAGTGCCTGGCACATGGTTGTTGCCCAGTACTTGTCGGAGGTATGTGGAGGGCGAAGAACTGGTGCTCCCGATCGTGAGGGCAGAGGCAACCATTGGAAGTCTTGAGCGATCCGTAGGCACGAGAGAGCACACAGCCGGTATAGGGGTGGTGACGGAGCATGCGTGGCTGGGACCAGGTGTACATAGGTCATGAGAGAAACTAGTCGTAAGGGCCTTGAACATGTCGCTAAGGGATTTGGGGTGCGGTGGGTTTCCCAGGAGTCTGTCGAAGCAGTGCAGAGTGAGGGGATGAGAACTAGGTGTGTATTTGGTGTGTGGTCTCATGTATGGAGAGGGGACAGTGTGGCAGGTTGAAGAAAGGTGGTAAATTTTTTCCTTGGAGTCACTGAATTTGAGAAAAGTGAAAATAAACCATAATTATTATCAATTAAAAAAATTGTTTAATGTTTTATTTTTGAGAGAGCGCGCATGAGTGGTGGAGGGGCAGAGAGAGAGAGAGAGACTGACGGACTTTAACGCAGGCGTTAGGCTCTGAGCTGTCAGCACCGAGCCCAATACGGGGCTCCAGCCCCCAAACTATGAGATCATGACTTGAGCTGAAGTGGGAGGCTTAACCAACTGAGCCACCCAGGTGCCCCATAACTGTCACCAATTTAAAATATATGTATATTTAACTGACTCTCATGCCAAATATACAGTGGTTGCATTCTTGGAAGGTTGGAAGGCAGAGCTGTGGTTCTGGAAGCTTGTTTCCACAAGACATCTTTGGGAAAGTCCATCACCTGTCTGGCTGATGAAGGCACATGTCTATTTCTGCCTTCACAGGATGAGAATAAACTTAACCATGTGCTTCTGACCAGACATCAGTTTTTTTTTTAATTAATTATATCTTTATTGTATTTTGAGAGACAGCGAGCAGGGGAAGGGCAGAGAGAGAGGAAGACACAGAATCGGAAGGAGGCTCCAGGCTCTAAGCTGTCAGCACAGAGCTGGACGTGGGGCTTGAACCCATGGACTGTCAGATCATGACCTGAACAGAAGTCTGACACTTAACCGACTGAGCCACCCAGGCGCCCTCAGCATCAGGTTTAAGTCTTATTTTCCAAGTGCATCAGGTCCCAATTTTGTTTTCTACCTTTTTAAAAAAGGTTTTATTTACTATTACTATTTTTCTTAAGTTTATTTTTGAGAGAGAGAAAGAGAGCACATGCGTGCAAACCAGGGAGAGCAGAGAGAGGGAGGGAGAGACTTAGGATGCCAAGCAGGCTCCGCGCCTTGAGGCTCAAACTCACAGACCATGAGATCACAACCTGAGCCAATATCAGGAGACGCTTAATGGACTGAGCCACCCAGTTGCCCCTAAAGGTTTTATTTTTAAGTAATCTCCACACTCAATGTGGGGCTTGAACTTAACAACTCTGAATTCAAGAGTTGCTTGCTCTATTCGCTGAACCAGCCAGGTACCTGTTTTCTACCTTTTATCTTTGTTTACATCACTGTAGGGACTTGGGCAGTTTTTAGACCATGGCTATTAGTTCACCTTTATGTCTTTCTAATTTTTTAAATGTTTATTCATTTTTGAGAGAGAAGGAGAGAAAGACAGTGTGAGTAGTAGGGGGAGGGGAGCAGAGAGAGAGGGAGAAACAATCTGAAGCAGGCTCCAGGCTCTGAGCTGTCAGCACAGAGCCTAACGCAGGGCTTGAACTAACAGACCGCGAGATTACTTACGCTGAAGTCGGACGCTTAACCGACTGAGCCACCCAGGTGCCCCCACCTTTCTGTCTTTCTATCCTACACACACACAGGAGAAGGCATCAGTTCTGTTTTTATAGTTGCTTTGACTGTCCTCAGTACAAAGCCTACGTAATTAAAGAAAGGGCAGATGTGATTTAGGAGGAGACTCAACACTCTTTCTCTGAACTTGGGCTCAGAACCAACAGACATAGAGGAATGGTAGGCAAGTAGAGACCAGTTGTCAGATTATTTAATACTTAATGGGCTGTTGGAGAAGAGAACTTAGTATGAGAACCAGCTTCTCCTGCCTTCTGATTCTGTACTGCCTGCCCTCAGTGCCATGTCTCTTAAAACCCTTAAAGCAACAGCAACAATAAAAAGAATCTAAATCATGAACAGGACATACAAAAGGATCACAGAATTGCCCCACCTCCACCAAATTTAGAAAGCAGACCACTCCCCACCTCAAAACAGATTTTGTCCCTAGAAACCTGTCAAAAGATCCTGATACTCTGATAATGTGAAGGAAGGTGAATAGGCTGAAAAGGTCTTGATTCAGTTTCACTGGGACTCCAGTAATTCTGTACCAGTTATTGAGAGTCTCCAACTTGTGAGTCTAAACTCACTTGGGAGAATCACCCATTATGAGGTTAACTGTGGCCTGTGTTCATTGTTCCTGGGCACATGTACCTGTGTCTTACCTGCCTACTGGCATTTAAGTTGATACCGCCTTCTTGCAGTGTTAATTTATAGTAGTGGTGGCCCCACCCAGGTCCTTTGAGATGCTTTTCTTTTTTATCCAGCATATTCAAATATCTTTTTTTTAATGTTTTTTTAATATATTTTTTGAGAGAGCGCGAGCAGGGGAGGGTCAGAGTGAGAGAGGGAGATACAGAATCTGAAGCAGGCTCCAGGCTCCAAGCTAGGTGTCAGCACAGAGCCTGACGCGGGGCTCGAACCCACGAACTGTGAGATCATGATCTGAGCCGAAGCCGGACACTTAACCGACTGAACCACCCAGATGCCCCTCAAATTTCTTTATACCATTTCTCCTTTGGGTTCTGTGTTTCTGGCATCCTCAGGCTGCATGGAGGGTGGGCTCTTATGACAAGCTTACCCAGCCCTGCTGTGAGCAGTTGTCCGTGGCCACCGCTGAATGCCTTGGAGTTGGTCAGGACACTGGCCTCCTGCAGGTTGAGGGGCAGGAGGGTGGTCCTTTGCCCCATAAGTTTCAGTTGAGAATCACTTTTGGGGTGTGTGTGTGTGTTAACCTAAAGCTGCTATTTTTCTAAAGTTTCTTGCCTCAGGGACCCAGTGAGAATTGAGACCTCTGCAGTTCCTCAGGACACTCTCTTCAACCTCTGGATGTGTCACATGGGGAGTAGCCTTTCTTTCAGAAACTTCTCTTTTGGCATTTTTTTCCCCTTGGTTCCTCTACTCCTTTCCAGAAGGCTCATTGAATTTCTAATACTTTATTGTTGGAGAGAAGGGAGACCCATGAAGCCTGTTCCTTGCTAGGCTACAGAAAGTAGGGAAGGAGTGAGCTTCCAGGGCTGTGCTCTAGGATTTCTCTCTCAGTTGTTTCTCAAGATAGGAACTTCCTTTTAAGAAAATCTCTCTTTTCCTTTGTTCTCATTCTTGTGCTGCCTCTTATCTGATGTAGCAGCTTTCTGAAGTCCTGTGACTTTTTGGACATCCTCAGCATGTGTGATTCCTTAAAACAGTGTTTCAGGCACAGGCTTTTCTCATTTCCTTCTTCACCTTTGTGGTTATAGTAATTTTGTTTGAGTGTTTTTTCTGCTTCAGTCTTAGAAGATGACATATTTTATTTGCAATGAGGGCATTTTTGTTGTTGTTATAAATAAAATCCACCACCTTTTTAAGACTGAAGCTGCAGGGGTGCCTGGGTGGCTCAGTTGGTTGGGCATCCGGCTTCAGCTCAGGTCATGATCTCACAATTGTGGGTTTGAGCCCCGCATCGGGCTCTGTGCTGACATTGCGGAGCCTGCTTGGGATTCTCTCTGCTTCACCCTCACTGGTCCTTTCTCTCTCTCTCAAAATAAATAAATAAACACTTAAAATCAGGTTTATAAAAACACTTGCCTATGAACAAAGGCAACATGGCCAACTTGAAAAGTGTTTGAAATGCCTCTAGTGCTGGTCGCATCAGGGCCTCAACTTGTGTGATGTTTTGCTCCCCCCATTCTTCACTGGATCTCCTTTTCCTTATGTTCTCTGCCACATCATCAGAGCCTAACATTCCTTTGAATACAACGTCTTCCAGCCCTGCCAGAGGGCGAGCCTGTTCCTGTAAAACTTCCAACGACAGCAGCAGGACCTGCGGGCAGTGGGTTCCCAAAAGAAGGAAAGGAAGAAGGGGCCAAGAAGATTCAGCCAGAGGAGGAGAGGTATGGCAAGAGGCCAGGAGTGTTTAGAAGAAATCCTTCCTTATGGACCCAAGGAATCAGTCCAAGAACTGAAAAAATAACTCTGGTTTCAACATGTGTTTGGGAAATGGGTAAGAGGTTGACTTAAAAAAATGAATTCATTTGGGATGTGGGGAGTTTGGAGTGATGGTAAGACATTCAAGCAGAAGTAGCTTGGTGGTGGCTGGATAAAGTTCCGTTTGGGAGTTGTCAAAGTGGGGGTAGTCTGAAATCTGCCAGGGACTGACCATGGGAAAGAATGCAGAGAGAAGATAAGCTCAAGGACCTTCCATTGTCAAAGAATAATATAAAAACTTTATATTGGGGTACCTGGCTGGCTCAATCGTGTAAGTGTCCAACTCTGGATTTTGGCTCATGTCAAAATCCAGTTTGTGGGTTTGAGCCCTGTGGGTGCAGAGCTTGTTTGGGATTCCCTCTCCCTCCCTCTCTCTCTCCCTTCCTTTCTCTCCCTCCCCTGTTCTCTTTCTGTCTCAAAATAAATAAACTTAAAAAAATTTTTTTAAACTTTATACATATAAAGGAGGCACCTGGCTGGCTCAGCTGGAAAAGCAGGCAACTTGAAAAAAAAATTTTTTTAATGTTTATTCATTTTTGAGAGAGACAGAGTGCAAGCGGGAGGAGGGCAAAGAGAGAGGGAGACACAATGTGAGCAGGCTCCAGGCTCTGAGCTGTCCGAGCAGAGCCCGACACGGGGCTCGAACCCACGGATTGTGAGATCATGACCTGAGCCGAAGTCAGATTCTCAACCAACTGAGCCACCCAGGTGGCCCAAAAGCAGGCAACTCTTGATCTCAAGGTTGTGAGTTCAAGCCCCATTTTAGGTGTAGAGATTACTTAAATAAATAAACATTTTTAAAACCTTGTATATAAGGGAAAACAATGAATGATTTCATGTAGAAAAGCAAAAACAGGCTTTATATAAGAGAAAGGGTACAGAGAGAAGGAAAAACTGCAGATTGTGTCAAAATTGTGGCTTTTGTTTCCTGTGAGTAAACTGCTGACCAGCTGGCACCCAACAGAGAAGCCAGTATTCTTCCCTGAGGCAACTGGATGGATTATAAAATAACACAGCTTCACCTGCTTGCTTTCGGGTTCTTCAGAAGACCTCAGTTCAAATGAGGTGTCAGGCTGTCTCTGCATAAAGAATATCTATCAATGTCCTTTGTAAGCAGCATCGTCCTTAGGCCAGGTCTGTGCTACTTCCCTCGTCAGAATCTCTGAGCTTCTCCCTTGTAACCAGACTCCACTCTTAATTCAAATTGGCCCCAAGGTGGGGGAGGGGGGTGGTTCCTGAGTGGCTCAGTTGGTTAAGTGTCCAGCTTCGGCTCAGGTCATGATCTCACAGTTCTGTGGGTTCGAGCCCCTCGTCGGGATCTGTGCTGACCGCTAGCTCAGAGCCTGAAGCCTGCTTCAGATTCTGTGTCTCCCTCTCTCTCTGACCCTCCCCAGCTCACACTCTCTCTGTCTCTCAAAAAAAAAAAAAAAATATATATATATCAAACTGGCCCCAAGGGCTTCAGTCTCCTTCCAAGGTAGCAACATGACTTGAATGTTTGAGAGGCAATGGCTGTATAGCAGTGTTTAGACCCCTGAATATCAGACAGCAGAGAATGCCAAAAAACAAGGGAATCCTAGGTACTGTTAAAAATATTTGGAGTCCATTTCATATCTAGTTTATTCACTAGCCTGTTTAATCAGGAGAGTAAGTCCCAAGGATTAGTTTAGTCAAGTTTAGCTAATGAATATTCACAAACCAAGTGGATCATAATTGAGAGAACATTTACTTTAGAGAACAAAAATCCTGATAGAAGTTTCTGTCTAACTTTGAATCACTATGTCTGCTTAAAACAGCTGAAACAAATTTTCCATTTAAAAAATACACTTAAATACCTTTACACTCACCTTTTAGATGAAGTATATATTTTTTCTTTTTCTGTAAATGTTACAAACAGGACTCTCGATCCTCTGAGCTCCACTCCTGCCATTAGCCATCCAACTTCCCAAAAACTCAGGCATTATTCTTAATTTCTTTCTTTTTTTTTTTTTTTTTTTTTTTTTTTTTGCCTCACTCCCCTCAGCCATCCCTCAGCAAACCTGTCCATTTAAGCTTCAGCTGTAGGTTACATCTGATTGCCTCTGGCCATCTCCTAGCCTGAGTCAGCCTCCTCTCTTCATGTACTGTCTAGCCCTACCCTTCTGTGGCTTGTTTTTCATACAGCCATCAGGTTGATCTTTTAATTTAATTTTCTCAAAAATAAATATTTTTAAGTAATTTCTACCCCCAATGTGATGCTTGAACTCACAACCCTGAGATCAAGAGTTGCATGCTCCAGGGGCGCCTGGGTGGCTCAGTCGGTTAAGCCTCCGACTTCGTCTCACGTTCATGGGTTCGAGCCTCGCGTCGGGCTCTGTGCTGACAGACAGCTCAAAGCCTGGAGCCTGCTTCTGATTGTGTCTCCCTCTCTCTCTGCCCCTCCCCCTCTCATGCTCTGTCTCTGTCTGTATCAAAAATAATAAAACATTAAAAAAAAAAAAAAGAGTTGCATGCTCCAATGACAGCCAGAAAGGTGCCCCCAGACCGATCCTTTTCAGGCATAAAACCACCCCGTCACTCTCCTCCCTGAAGCACTGCCGCATTTAGCTGCTCTACTGAGAACAAAAGCCAGACTCCTCACAGTGGCCCATTAAGCGCCACATGACTTGGCCTTTGCTGACCAATGTTCCTTCTTCACAATCCACCCCCCCTCACTGTTACCTTTCCACCACCTTGTTCCCGCCTGAAGGCCATCACAGGAGGTTCTCACTCTGTCTGAAAGCTCTTCTACCCAATATTTGCTTGGTTCGCTCAGCACTGTGTCCTCAGAGAGGCCTGGCCAGATTTCACAATCCAAAGTAACACCGTCTCCCAGCGTTCTCTTTCCCATGACCCTTCTGTGTTTTCCCTCAGGACTTGTACCTGTCTTTGTTGCTTTAGCCCTCCCTCTCTTCTGGCTTTATTAAAGAGGAAAATCTGGCTAGGAGCCCTCCCATCTTTTTGTGTCCTCCCTGCATGTGTAGATTCTTCTATGTGGAAGTGTGTGTGTGTATCCAGATTGCTTTGGAGGAGGAAGGGTGATTCCCCTGAGTCAAGTGAAGGGGATTCTAGAGTCCAGCTTTCAGACATGAGGAAGTACCTGCAGGAGATGGAGATTAGCATCTCTTCCCTACTGACCCCTTGAGCCCCGGGTCCAGTGTTGCCATGATCAAGTGGGGTGCAATGGAACAGTTAGTGTGAAACCATGACATGTATCCCCTGGGGTTTGGGACTTATGTGACCATAGACCTAATGCCTTCCTGTCAGGATTCTCACACAGAGTCGTGACACCGAGGCTTTTCTTTCCAGGAAGCAACTATTCCAGCCGGCATCGCTCAGTTGGGTTCGTACCCAAGGAACTGAGCCCCGAACACCACGTGGCGTGGTTTTTCATTAATTTTTTACTTCTTTGTCCCTTATATATGATAACACACAAACATGCAGTCTGATTAAAGTGGTCTCATGTTACAAGGCCGTGAGGGATGTTGTCACATACACAAATAGCAAGGTTGCCTTGAGATGTTCTTTTTTTTTTTTTTTTCTTTCCTTAGGGGGGGGACGTACCACATTCCCTCTGACTGGATGCCCACAGCAAAGAAAAAGAGGAAGTGACCCTCACCCTGCTTCCCTAACCCTAGCAAATCCCAACCCTAGCACCTGACAGTAACTAAATCCTTTTATCTTGACCTCTAACCCCACCACTGACAGTGATTTGACTCTTAACTTGTAATCTAACCCTAGTTCTTCTGACCCTGACTCATTCTCTTTTGAAACTGACCTTGTAACTCTGACCTTTGGTCCTTAAACTCCGGTCCTAAATCTTAGGCCTTTGCCACCGCCCTAACATCTAATGCACCCCAGTCCCTGACCACCATTCTAACCTTAACTCCTTTGACACCACTTTCCAACCCTAACCCAGGCCCTGGTCCCTGAACTTCTCACACGTTAACCTTAGACCTGGTTTCTAGATCCTGAGGCCCAGACATTTGTCTTCTAACCCCCTAATCCTGTCCTAATTTCAACCTTTAATCCCTAAATCCTGACCCATAGATTCTGACCTCTAAACTCTCACCCATAAATTGCTAACCTCCAGGGTTCCCAGACCCCCAGCCCTGACTCCACAAATGAAAAGCGAGTACTTCACCCTACCACAAGCCACAGACCAGCGGAATTGCAGCAACTCAAACTGTGCAGAGGTTAAACCACGTAGTGAAGGAATGTTGTCAGCAAATTCATTCCAGGCACAGAACATGAAACAATGACTCCTAGAAAGCCCTGGGGGGATGGGGGAGGTGAGGGCAGCCAGAAAAACTTCCCTAAATACAGGATGTGGTAGACTGGTGGCAAGCCTGAACAAAACTTCAAATCTCAGAAGACAGGCAATGAAAGCGCCCGTCATTGTGACCATACCTCTGTCCCAACACAGGAGCCTCAGTCAGCAGGTCATCCTAGACCCACGATGGAAGGCAGCTGTCCTTAGTAACGTTGCAAAGCTCTCAGACACAGATGGATGGCTCAGTGAAGCCCTTGCTCTAGGACACAGCGAAAGAAACAGCAGTATAATGACCACCATGATCAGGAGATAAGAGGCATAGTCACCACTGCCATTCCCCCAATTTCCCTGCAACAGTCTTTGGGACTCCAGGAGAAGCCCAGAAACCAGCTAACAACCCAGCTGGACAAAAGACAGGAACCCTATGTAAACCAGCTCTTTCCCCAAATTCCAGGCTCTGACATAGATGGGATCCCAGCAAACAGTGTCAAACATGAACTAAACTTGAAGAAACAGGCTCAAATTTTCCCCATGGAAACCCTTTGAGAAGACAGAAGGGAAAAATATCCATGCTCTAATAAAGATGGAACTCCAGAAGCCTCCCCTATCTCCCATTTCTACCCCCCTCCCCACCACTAGGGTGCCCATACGTGAGCAAAGGACAAGTACCAGTAGTAATCAGGAACGTGTACTAATCAGTATCGACAAAGTGCTTCATCTTAGGTTTATGCTTACGTGAATTCTGGATGTACATTGTACTTAGGTGTAATGTGCTTTAAATTGAAGGACACTGCTAAAACCTAAAATACATACATTAGAAAAGGCTGGAAAAGCATCTAAGTCTCCATCTCTACAAGTTAGAAAAAATAAGCAAACTAAACACAAAGTTCATTTAAAGGGTAGAGTTAAAAATAAGAGCAGAGATTTCTCAAAATGAAAAAAGTATCAAAAGTAGTTTAGTTTAGAATTTTTATGCAGTTATGCATACAGCAAAGTGAACAAATCTTAAGTATGCAGCTTTTAAATATATTTATCTACATGTGAGTAACCATTACCCAGATCAAGATACAGAGCATTTCAAGCACCATCTAGGCAATTATAATCAATATTCCAAATGAGATTGGGGAATAATAAGAAAACATTCTTTTTGAAAAAATGTATTTATTTATTTTGAGAGAGAGAATTCTAAGCAGACTCCATGCTGTCAGCACAGAGCCCAAAGGGCTCCTGACCTGAGCCGGAATTAAGAGTTGAATGCTTGGGGCACCTGGGTGGCTCAGTTGGTTGAGCGTCTGACTTCGGCTTAAGTTGTGATCTCACAGTTCGTGGGTTCGAGCCCTGCATCGGGCTCTGTGCTGATAGCTAGCCTAGAGCCTGGAGCCTGTCTTCAGATTCTGTCTCTCCCTCTCTCTCTGTCCCTCCCCTGCTCGTACTGCCTCTCTCAAAACCTAAATTTAAAAAGTTAAAATAAGGGGCGCCTGAGTGGTTCAGTGGGTTAAGCCTCCGACTTCAGCTCAGGTCTTGATCTCACGTTCTTGGGTTTGAGCCCCGCATCGGGCTCTGTGCTGACAGCTCAGAACCTGGAGCCTGCTTCCGATTCTGTGCCTCCCTCTCTCTCTGCTCCTCCCTGCTCATGCTCTGAATCTCTCTGTCTCAAAAATAAATAAAAAAAAATTAAAAAAAATTTTTTTTAAGTTAAAATAAAAGTTGGATGCTTAACCAATGGAGCCATCCAGGTGCCCCAAGAAAATATTCTTTTTTTGTTTGTTTGTTTTTTACATTTTATTTATTTTTGAGAGAGAGAGAGAGAGCAAGCGAACAGGGAAGGGGCAGAGAGAGATGGAGACACAGAATCAGAAGCAGGTTCCAGGCTCTCTGAGCTGTCAGCACAGAGCCCAACGTGGAGCTCGAACCCACAAACCGTGAGATCATGACCTGAGCCAAAGTCGGATGCTCAACCGACGGAGCCACCCAGGCGCCCCAAGAAAATACTCCTAAAGATGACTTAATGGAAAAAAACAGGCAAGAAAATCTTAAGAAATAGGAGTAATGTGATAATGCTTAGATATTAAGTATAAAGCTACAATAATTTAAATCGTGGCATTGGAATAGGATTACGTCAGTCAGGGACAGCTTTTAGAATGAAGGTCTTGTATGTGGAAGAATAAATATTTGAAAACCAGTAAAAAAAATATTTTTATTCTTTTACAAATGTTTGTTTTTGAGAGAGAAAGAGCAGGATCAGGGGACGGGGGTGGAGGGGTAAGGTGGGGAGAGGAACAGAAGATCCAAAGCAGGCTCTGCACTGACAGCAGTGAGACCTATTCAGGGATGAATGTGTGAGATCATGACCTGAACCAAAGTTGGATGTTCAACTGACTGAGCCACCTAGGCGCCCCTAAAAATTATTTTTATTTTTTATGTTTATTTTCGTGACAGAGAGCATGAATGAGTTGGAGAGGGTCAGAGAAAGGGCGGGACAGAGGATCTGAAGCAGGCTCTGTGTACAGCACAGAGCCTGATGCGAGGCTCAAACTCACGAACTGTGAGATCATAACCTGAGCTGAAGTTGGACGCTCAACTGACTGAGCCACCCAGGTGCTCCATTTTTTAAGAAAGAATGGTTAGGTATAGACTTGTCTTATAAAAATACTTAGAATTTCTTATAAATCCATTTTCATTAAATAGTGAAGTACAGGTATACATAAAAATCAGTAGTAGTCCACAGAAAAGGGTAATAATGCTCATAAGGTTGAGGATCCATCTCGAAGGAAACAGCTAGACTAACCTCAACCACATACATGCTAAATTCTGCATGGCTTTAAATGGATAAAATGATGAAAATTTTGGAATGAAATATAGGGAAAGTTTTCTATATTCTTCATGGTGAGGAGACTTTCCCAAGCAAAATATGGTCTAGAGGCCATAAAGGAAAGGCTCGGCCATTTAAGTAAATAAATGTAAAAGACCAAGAATGAATTGTAGACTGTAGTCTAAACAATCACAGCTGTCGGCAGCTACAATAAATAAATGACTCTTAATGACTGGCTAATAAATATGACTCTACAAATTGCTATGTAAAACAAAACATCTCCAGGCAAAAGAAGAAGTGAGTTGTCCTCTACTGCTGTTTGGATTAGAGCTTCATTTCTCTTGAATGGAGCCTCTGGATGAGTCATTTCTTAAGGCAGAAGTAAAGACTGATCTATAGGCCAGGGTGGATGGCTCTCCCTGACATTCTTTGGAGCTCCAGGCACTCCCAATTGCCTACAGCACATCTACTCTTAAAATGTAGTCCTCATCTCAAATCTGTTCTGGCCCTCACGAAATCTGGCATCTTCTCCCTCACCAATTACCAACTGGAATGCAGCATGTACATAGAATTCTTGTCTTTAGCCTCACGGGTAGCCGGTCAAGATACTGGTCCATGAAGTTACTTAGGTTGGTTTTCTTCCCTACCCCCTTCAGTGTGGGAAGTATACAGAAATATTAATAATATGTACACAGATAGTGCAGTGGTTAGTGTTTGAATTCCATTTGGAGTCCCCACATCCTAGTTGGTTTTAATTGTTTATTTTTGTGTATGTGAACCATAACTGTGGTTTTTTGTTTTTTTCTTTTTTTTTTTTTTATGGAGCCAAGAAAGCCTTTATTGGAATCCATGATTCCCGGGCGAGGTTCCGTGACTCCGGGAGTGGGGAGTCAGGGAGGTCGCCCATAACTGTGGTTTTAAGAGAGGTGCACAAAAAAAGATAGGCTCAGAGAAGTGCTGCCCCCCACCCTCGCCCATTCCTACTGTCTTGTTCCCATTCCCCATTTCTTTCCATCATTTCCCCAGCTACTCCCTACAGGTAACCAATCTTTGTTTTGTTTCTAGTTTACCCTTTCCATATTCCCTTGGCACAAATGAGCAGACGCAGGTGTATTTTATTTTATCTCCTTTCTTACACAAATGTAGCATAGTATAGATACTCTTTGGCATTTTGCTTTCTCCACTTACAGAATGCCCTGGAAAACACTGCCTATCGGCTCATAGAGACCTTTCTAATTCACTTTTACAGCTGCCTTGTTGTTTATTGTGTATTTAACCACTCTCCTATGTATGGACATTTCAGTGGTTTTCAATAATTTGCAATAGCAATGCTGCAGTGAATTCCCTTACACACACACACATATATATTTTTGTATAGAGGTGTCTCTTCAGAGTAGTAGATTCTTAGGAGTGAGACTACCGGCTATGCAGAGATTTGTTAGGTATTTGCCAATATTTTTGTTGGATATTTCTTTTTTTTAATTTTTTTAAATTTTAAATTTTTTAAAATTTTTAATGTTTTTTGTTTATTTTTGAGAGACAGAGAGAGACAGTGTGAGCAGGGGAGGGTCAAAGAGAGAGGGAGATACAGAATCCTAAGCAGGCTCCAGGCTCTGAGCTAGCTGTCAGCACAGAGCCCAATGCGGGGCTCGGACCCACGAACCCTGCGATCGTGCCCGGAGCCGAAGCTGGACGCTTAACCGACTGAGCCACCCAGGCGCCCCTAATTTTTTATTTTTGAGAGAGAGAAAGAGACAGTGTGAGCAGGGGAGGGTCAGAGAGAGAAGGAGACACGGAATTGGAAGACAGGCTCCAGGCTCTGAGCTATCAGCCAGAGCCTTCGCAGAGCTTGAACCCACGAACTGTGAGATCATGACCTGAGCCAAAGTCAGATGCTTAACTGATTGAGCCCACCCAGGCGCCCCTTGTTGGATATTTCTTAGGTATTTCCTTCTCTTATTGATTTCTAATTTTAGTCTACTGTGATCAGAGAACATACTTTTTATGATTTTAATCCTTTTAAGTTTCTTGAACATTTTTAATAGTCCAGGATATAGTCTATCCTGGAGAAAATTTATGTACACTTGAGAAATATGTGTAATCTGCTGTTGGATGGAGTAGATGTCTAGTGAGGTCTGTGATAGATATGTAAGTATAGTTATTCAAGTCTTCTATTTTGCTTTTGATCTTCTGCTTAGTTGCTCTATCCAGGATTGAAAATGGGATATTGAAATCTCCAGCTATTACTGTGGAATTGTCTATTTCTCTCTTTAATTGGCTTCATGTATTTTGGGTCTCTATTTTTAGTTGCAAAAATGTTTTTATTTATGTGTCCTCTTGATGGACTGATTCTTTGATCATTATAAAATATTCCCTTGGGGCACCTGCGTGTCTCAGTCAGTTAGGCATCCGGCTCTTGATTTTGGCTCAGGTCATGATCCCAGGGTTGTGGCTCTGCTACTGTTTGCATGGCTCCTCTTTTTTCATCCTTTATTTTCAACCTATTTGTGTCTTAGAATCCAGACTGTATCTCTTGGGGCACCTGGGTTGCTCAGTCAGTTCTCGATCTCAGGTCATGATCTCACGGATCATGGGTTCAGCTCTACATCAGGTTCTGTGCTGACAGCTAGCTCAGGGCCTGGGGCCTGCTTCAGATTCTGTATCTCCCTCTCTCTCTGCCCCTCCCCTACTCTCTCTCTCCCTTTCTCTCTCTCTCTCTTTTTCTCTCTCTCAAAAATAAACATAAATTTTTTTTCCAGTTTATCTCTTGTGGACAGCATCTAATTGGATCATGTTTTTATTCATTCTGCCAATCTCTGCTTTTGATTTTAATATTTAATCCACTTACGTAGTGTGGATAAGGTAAGATTGTCCTTTGCCATTTTGTTATTTGTTTTCTGTCTTGTCGTTTTTGTACTTCTATTCTTCCATTATTGCTTTTTTTTTTTTTTTTTTTTTTGCATGGCTCTTTTCAGTTTATTGCATGAAGGAGTTACACTAGTCCAAGTTAAAAGCAGACCCCAAATGGTTACATTATACAAGCTGTGAGGTTTTTAAACTTGTGACATGGGACAGAAGGGAAATGCTACTCATTGCAAGGAAATCCTCACTTAAGCTTCAGTGAGCCAAAAGCACTTAAAACCCATGAACGTTCAGCTGGTCGTCCTTAGCCAGTCCGATCTCTACGAGGAACTGGCATATGTTCTTGCGCTGGTCACCCTGCAGCTGAATTACTTCTCCATACTCTGGATGCTCAATTACAGTACCATTGCAGGCAAATTTCTTCTTGAACGCCTTCACTAGTTTCTTTTTATCGTAATCATCAGCGATCCCTTGGTCAGCAGTAAGGGTCTTCCTGCCGTTTCTCTGTTGAATTCTTATGTGGATATAATCCTCAGTGCCAGCAGGAAGCAGATCATCACCCTTACTTGCATCAGCAAAGGGGTGGAAAGAGTGGAGGTTCTGGATAGTGGACATACAATATGATTCCTTTTCCTCCGTGGAAACGGCCTGCGGAAGGCAGAGGCGGGAGAAGGCAGGCAGCGGGGACTGAGCGTCGGGAAGCAAGGGGGCTCGAGGGGGAGGCTGCTGAGTCCTCAGCGGTGGCTCAGTGACTGGGGACCATTAGTGTTTTTTATTATATGTCAAATATTTTTGAGTGTACTATTTTAATCCCCTTCTCATTTCGTTTACTATTTTTTTTTGTTCTTTCCTTAGTGATTGCCTTAGGGATTACAATTAACATCTTAAGGAATAACAATCTGGTTCATGTTAATTCCATCTTAATTTCAATGCTTTACAAAACTTTGCTTCTGTATGGCTCCATCTACCTCTTCTTTTGTGGTGTTATTATCATACAAATCTCATTTTATACATGTGTGCAAGTCATGTTGGAGTAGATTCCAACCTGCTAGCATGAGTTCAGTGGAAGTTTCTACTTTGTCCCTTATTCTTATCTCCTCTTTCCCCCTTAAACAATTTCACCCTCACATTAAATCTCTGTCCACCTCTTTTATTTGCATAGACACTTTCATGTCTCTCACATCTGAAGAAAAGACATATCCACACTGAGCAAACAGTGCCATCAGATATAAACAATTTTCTCTTTAGACTTGTAGGATCTCTGTGTTAAATGGGACCTTAAAAAGATAATTGGGTCAGTTGGTTCCTAATTCTGGTTTTGCATCAGAATTTCTGAGTTTGGGAGACTTTTTGTTATTAATGCATGCTGCCTAAGGTTTATTTAAGAACTTCTGATTAGAATCTCACTCTTCTTTTCATTCTTTTTATGCTGTGTCCTACAAAGTGAGAAGAAATTAGAGCAAATGACTATAACTTCCAGATTGTGTTGAGTAAATGTCCTTAGTCCTAAATGATATCATTAGTCTGCAGTTTATAATTTTAGGAAAGTGCAAAAGCATTAAAGCAAGTTAAGAAATAAACATATATTAACACAAGCATGTATTTCCTCATTCTTTCTCGGTTTAATGTGTGCATGTATATATATGTGTGTTTCCCTAGGACAATAACTATGTTTTACATAAGGATCTATGCAGTTTGTTCTAGTAGAATTCTTACTGTCAAATTGTGTAAAACTCTCTAAGCCTCCGTTCCTTTGTCATTAAAATGAGGGTCTACTTCTAAAGTTTGTTGTGAGATAAAGAAGTTAGTGCTTGGGGCGCCTGGGTGGCTCAGCCGGTTAAGCCTCCGACTTCGGCTCAGGTCAGATCTCACGTTCCTGGGTTCGAGCCCCGCGTCAGGCTCTGTGCTGACAGCTAGCTCAGAGCCTGGAGCCTGCTTCCGGTTCTGTGTCTCCTTCTCTCTCTGCCCCTCCCCCTCTCATGCTCTGTCTCTGTATCAAAAATAAATAAAACATTAAAAAAAATTTTAAAAAACTCAAGAAACTATTAAAAAAAAAAAAGAAGTTAGTGCTTGTAAAGTATTCATTTAGAAACCTTACTATGACCAGGCATTACTCCAAGTATTGTGCTCAATATGTTTTCTTTGAATAGAAGTCTCTCTATTATGGTATGGTTGTAATTTCTCAAAACAGATCCTGATGTGTTGAAAGCCATGTCACTCACATGACACATATTCAGCTCAATAATGACCAGAGGGCCCTCGGGTTATAAATAGAGCTGCTCATGAGGTATCTATACCCTTGTTTAGACTTCTGTGGTCATTTGCTCACAATCTACATGAGAACAGAGGGAACCCTTGGCGTAAGTCATGTAGTTTTGGTATGAGAACACAGAATAGTTGATATTTTTTAGCATATTCTTATTAACCAAGAGAAGTGTTTGCCACTCAGATTTCTACTCAGAATCATTTATTGAAGAAGCAAAATCTCAAGGAGTTTGATCCTTTAACCACTGGTTTCCTCCAATGCCAGCGTTTTCCTCTACAGGGGGTGGTATTTGAAGTGGCAACCATTATGTTTCCCTGATCATCTGGTGATTCAGCAAGTTCAATAATTCTGCATGGTAAAGTTCAGGAGTTTTCCTGCAAAGGAGATATCTGCTTAGGGAAATCAAATTTGAGAAAATTAAGAGAAAAACTACCACGTTGATAACTACACCCATAGTCCTGCAGGAGGAATGCTAAACAATTATTCTGCGAATTAAGGCAGACTAGAGACATTCTAAATTCACTGAAGAACAAAAGCGCAGAGTGGAAGTGGGGAGAGAAGAGGAAAGCTATGGGTGCAGTTGCCTACGTGAGAGCCATGGGGCAGAAAGGTGGAGGGTGGAGGATGAAGTTGGTATGAAGCAGAGTTGGAGTCAGAGGCCTGGTGAGAGGCACCTGGGGTGCCATGGGCAGCATAGAAAGTGGTGTTAAAGAACAGGGTCTGGAGGGTGACCAGCCAGATTCAAGACTCAGTCCTTCCCCTTTCTAGCTGTGTGGCCTTGGGCAAGTCACATCCCTCTGCAGACCTCTCCATCTTTCAATATGAAATGCAGCTAATAGCAATACCTTCTTCGTGGCAGGGGCTGTAGAAATACAGGGGAGGACATCTAGGCAAAGCATGTGACACAGTGCAGGGTACATGGTTTGCAATCAATCAGTGATTATTACTGGTCTTTCTGTCAAGGATATCGTTATTTTCTTTGCAATCTTGTCAAAAACAGTTTCCATTGTGCTTTGGGAAAGGGCTGTGGGGAGGGGCCACTATTCATTCATTTATTTGTTTCTTCCCTTACTCCCCACACTATAGCCAATGATTTTAATGAGTTCAGTGTGTGTCTTTTGGTATATGTGTTCGTATAGTATGTATATTGTTTGTTTATTTTTATTTTATATAACATTACAGTGTTACTTGTATTATTCTGTCTGTTGGTTTTTCCCTCAGTGCAGTATTTTGAGATCTACTCATATTTATGAATGTTTATCTGATTTATTTTGAAAGTTGCATGTAACTCCATGGTGATGCCTTTCACAGTGTACCAGTTGATTTCTAGACTAGTCTCACCCAGGCTGCCCTGAAACCTGCCAACATGATTTCTCCCTAGTGGAACTAGAGAACTTTCAGGTTACAGACCTTCCCCAAGAGAGTCATAAGTATGGTGGTCTATATACATCAGTTGAGCCTTGTCAACTTGTCATTGAGATATTAGAAGATATTATCACAGAGTTATTACAAAATTATATAATCATTTTACCTGTTTCACCTTCAACCTTCTTCATATTTTGTTCCGAAGTGATTTTCTACAGTCTTATTTCTCTTTTTTTAAAGTTTATTCTTATTTATTTTGAGAGACATAGAGAGCAATTAGGGGAGGGACAGGGAGAGAAGGAGACAGAATCCCAAGTAGGCTCTAGGCTGTCAGCACAGCGCCTGATGCAAGGCTCAAACTCATGAACCATTAGATCAAGATCTGAACTGAAACCAAGAGTCAGATTCTTAACTTACTGAGCTACACAGGCGCCCCTCTCCAGTCTTATTTCTATGCCTCATACCTCTACAATGATCTCTGTGGCATCAGCTGAGTTCTTGCTTTGGCCTTATGACCCTAAAGTCAAAGACACAATACCTAGACCCGAGCTAAGCAAGACCTGGTCCATTCACTCTCAGAATAACCTTCCATATTCCATTTAGTGTCTTTTGTCAATATCCTAGAAACTGGGCATGACGGGGAACAGAAAGGATGGGCTAGATGTTCTTTACTACTGAGTTATTAAACTAAAATACTTTCATTTCCCCAGAAGGTATTATTTTTGAGATGACTGGGAAAAATTGAACATGCAGTACATATTAGAAGATGACAGGGAACTAATTAGGTGTGATAACAACATTGTAAGCATGTAAGGAAATGCCCACACTTCTTAGTAAAATGACATGATGTCCAAGCCATGTGTTAACATACTTAAGCAAAGAAAGAAGAAATAATAGAGGAAGGAAATATGGCAAACACTTTGTACTTGGTTGGATTGATATGCTAGGCATATGATATTGATTGTATCTAGTTTTATGTTTGAAAGTTCTTATAACAAAACATTTAAAACTCTCTACACATATCAGTATATCTAATTTACTCCTAAAAGTGAAAAATAAAAGTGACTTTACTTACACAAGGTCCATCATACAGTTTAGTTATGTTTAGCCCTTCATATCTGAAAGAAATTATATTTTGAAATGATTATTTTTACTTTATGGCATATTATAAATTATGAATAAATTTTGTTTGATAATCTTTAGCTAAATTTGAGAAGGCAAAACACTTTGCTTATAGTGAATGCTTATGTAACAGCTCTTTTATTTTATTTTATTTTTTAAGTTTTTATTTTTTGGTATCCTGGGTGGCTCAGCTGGTTAAGCATCAACTCTTGATTTCAGCTCAGGTCATGATCTCACAGTTCGCGGGATCGAGCGCCGTGTTGGGCTCTGCACTGAGAGCACAGAGCCTGCTTGGGAGTCTCTCTCCCTCTCTGCCACTCCCCCAGCTTGTTCTCTCTCTCTCTCAAAACAAACATTTCTAAAAAAATTCTAAAATAATATTTTATTTTTAAGTAATATCCACACCCACCTTAGGGCTTGAATTCACAACCCCAAGATTAAGAGTCACATGCTCCACCGATTAAGCCAGGGTGGTTGACTTCAGCCCAGGTCACGATCTCACAGTTCATGGGTTTGAGCCCCGCATCGGGTTTTGTGCTGACAGCTTAGAGCCTGGAGTCTGCTTTGGATTCTCTGTCTCCCTCTGTCTCCGCCCATCCCCTACTTGCACTCTATCTCTCTCTCTCAGAAATAAACATTTAAAAAAATTGGAAGCTAAAGAAAGCTATTTGAGAGAATAATTTCCATTCAAGGATCAATAAACCATCAGCTGGGAAGATTCTACACCAAGCCCCCTCCTCCTCGTCTTCATCAGGCTTTTGTTCTTTGGCCTGAGGGGGCTTGAGGGTAACCCTCATCTGTGATCACATGATCTGAATCCTGTGGCTACTTGCTACTGAGAACTTTCCACTTGATACTTATCCAGGCCAGACAGAACACTCTCTCACCTCAGTGGCTTTCTGTTTCTGCATTGTGTGAATGGGATCCCTTCTGGGAGCGTAGGGAAGGATGGAAGAAATGGAGGAGCAAATAGCAGAGGAGTTTCTGGAGGGAAGATCGAACCAGTAGGAAGCATTCTGAGGAGGTTACTCCTATCTTGTCTACCTGTCTAGTCTCCTGACGGAGAGAAGGGAGAAGAGAAATAAAGACTTACATGATTTTGTAGCAGAGATGACATTCACCACTGTAGGTAACCTGGTCACTGCCACATATGGGTTCACTTGGCTTGAAGTAAGAGATAAACCAGCACTCATTTATATTCTCCATGCACTTGACCTAAAGATGAGACACCAATTGCTGCTTCAGATGCCTTACTCCAGGTCCTCTAACCATTATCGCTGGTAGTGGGGTGGGGGGACTGAAAAAAGGAACGCTAGACCAGGAATTCGGAGAACAGTCTTTAGCAGCTTCAGCATTTGGCCCGTGGCACTTAATCAATAATGTAACCATAATCTATATTTAATATAACATATGATCTGTGAACTCCTCAGTCGGAGCTAAAAGTGTCTCATTAGGATGAAAATCCCTGCCCTATCAGCTACAAAATGTGATTGTTAGATTACAGAAAAGAAAATGTCTTTCAAGGTTAGACTTTTCTCATGAACATTACTGACTCCTATATGGTGCTTCATACAGCAGTGGTGTTGAGCTCTTCACACCAGAGGTAGGAGATAGCAGGAAGGGGACAGAGAGTACATGGTGGGGCCTTAGCATGTGGGACACAGGATGTACATCTTGGCATATCTCAGCTGAAAGAATATAATAGGACAGACCTGAATTTGAGCCATGATTTCATCCATTTAATGGTTCAAAATATTTGCCTTCTGTCCCACAAGAGAGTATGAACTGACTGGAATAATGCATGAGAAGAGGGCTCAGGAACATATGAAACGTGCCACACATAGTTGACGACCCAGATTTTATTGTGGTGGTGTTTCTGTGCAAACCCCCTCTGCCCCCACCTCTCAGAAGAAAGATCTGGGGCTATGGAGGAAACTGGCCTGCTCCCGGTTCCTGTTCTTGGGAACCAAGGGAGTAGAGCTCACCTTTGTCTCTTGTAGGCGAGCCCCTGGACCTGTAGGAAGAGGAAAGTCTGGAAGACAAAAACACATTCAGAAGAGTTGCTGCTCTGTCTTCTGGCCTTAGGGAAAGAAGCTAGGATGAGGGGACCCTGGTTGGCACACAGGAAGCATCAGATCCCGTAAGAAGGGGCTGCAGTTGGGGCCCCCGGGTGGCTCAGTCAGTTAGGCATCTGACTCGATTTTGGCTCAGGTCACAATCTCACAGTTCCGTGAGATAGAGCCATGCATCAGGCTCTGCGTGGACAGCATGGAGCCTGCTTTGGATTCTCTCTTGCCCTCTCCCCTCACCCTCAGAATAAATAAATAAACTTTAAAAAAAGAAGAAGGGGCCAGGCTCTTCTGCGATGCACACTGCCCTCTAAAGAAGTGAAGAAATAGGGAACTTGTGCCCCCACCTCGTGTAAGATGGGGGTCTTAACCCTGGCCCTGCCACTTCGTAGGTGAACAACGACTTCTATAATCCTTCTCAGGTGTTTTTATTTTTATTATACTTTTAATGTTTGTTTATTTTTGAGAGATAGAGCGTGAACAGGGGAGGGGCAGAGAGAGAAGGAGACACAGAATCTGAAGCAGGCTCCAGGCTCTGAGCTAGCTGTCACGGGGCTTATTCCTTTTTATAGCTAAATTTAATATTCCATTGGCTGTAAATACTATGTTTTACTTAGTCATTAATCAATTAATGGACATCTGAATTGTTTTCACTTTTAGGCCATTGTGAGCAAGGCTGGTATGAGCATTTATACACATTTTCTGTGGCCATGTGTTTTTATTTCCCTCGGGTATATACCTAAGAGTGGAATCCTTGGGTCATATGGTGAACTTTTGAGAAACTTCCAGACTATTTTTCAAAGAAGCCAAATCAATTTTACATTCCCAGTGGCAATATATGAGGATTCCAATTTTTTCACATTCTTGCCAACCCTTGTTATTTTCTCCCTTTTTTATTATAGCCATCATAGTAGGTATGAATTGGTATCTCATTGTGGTTTTGATTAATATTTCCCTACTGACCAATGATGTTGGGCATCTCTTCATGTACTTATTAGCCATTCATTTATTATCTTTGGAGAAATGTCTGTTCAGTTACTTTGCCTATTTTTAAAAAATTGGATTATTTGTCTTTTTATTACTGATTTGCAAGCGTTCTTTATATATTCTGGATACTAGTTCATTGGCATTTGATCAGTCTCTCCAGTCACTGATCTGTCACACTGTTGGACCAGAGACCATTTCTGCCACATAAGCAGGATCTAGCTCTGCTTCTGGCACAACTGAGCATATGGTGTATAGTTATTGGATATGTAAATAAGTGGCATGGGAACTAATGTCAATGGCTAATGTCAACAGCAAGTCTCTTCCCTGACTCAGCACCAACCTCAGTTTCTGAGTTTGGCCAAGAAAAAATTCAGAGCCAAAATCTCAAGTAGGCAAGAGTTTAATAGCAGTTAAAGTACACTCTCATAATGGGAGAGGAAGCAGGCCCAGAGGTGACAACTGCACCAGAATTAGGGGTAAAAGTTTTCTCTTTTTTTGTTTGCATAGGTTATGGGTCATAGCTAGGAAGGTCTCTGACAGAGTCTGAGCTGTTTCCAGTCCTCTAAGGGACTCCTCCTACCAGCCAGGAGAGGGAGTTTTTGGCCCGATGTGGTCCTTTTGGGAACTGTCATGGCAGCTCTCCTCCATAAGGAAGGTCAAAACTAGTGCAGTGGTGACGGGATAATGCGTGCATATCCCCTGGGGTCCTTTTCCAGCTGTTTGTGTTCTCAGGATGCTGGGTGGTTTCCTGATTTTTATCTTTGTACTGGTCAGAAAGTCCTGTTGCCTGCTCCTACATCACTAACTCCCTACTCTATTGCTAGGAAACCCATCATAGTAGTGAGGTAATTATCACAAAGACTTTTGTGTTTATTACAGCAGAGTTTGCACTAAAAAAGGTTTGCACTAAAAAAGATAGCTCTTAAGAAGTAGGATGCTGGGTTAGAGGAAGTCAAGCTGGAGACAAAGGGAACAGTTAAGGAGAAATAAAAATACTTTGAGGGAACAATGATGAAAACCTTCATTAAGGAAGAGACCTTTTGGGGGCACCCAGAGGGCTCAGTTGGTTAATCCAACTTTGGCTCAGGTCATGATCTTGTGGTTTGTGAGTTCAAGTCCCATGTTGGGCTCTGTGCTGACAGCTCAGAGCCTGGAGCCTGCTTCAGATTCTGTGTCTCCCTCTCTGCCCGTCTCCCACTCACACTCTGTCTCTCTGTCTCTCTGAAAAATAAATAAACATTTAAAAACTCATAAAAGGAAGAGTCATTTTTGTGAGAAGGGCATGGATTTATGTGATATATGAAGTATTTTATCAACCGAACATTTTATCAACCGGGTTGATATTGGTACAAAGGAGAGAAACAGATATGAGCAAAAATATAAGGAGACAAAACTAGGAGGGGAAGGAAAGAGTGATTTTCAGAAAGATAGGAGTGATCTACCTTGGTTGAGTAATGGTACGTTCCTCACGGAGGGTTGGCATAAGACTTAGAGAGAAGGTCACACCGTGTGCTTACAGGAGGGTCGCTGCCACTGGGTGGGGTTCTCAGTAGCAGTGGGGATGAGGATTGAGTGAGAGATGAGAGAGTGTAAAAATATATCTCAATTTTTTTTTTTACTTTTTATGCTTATTTATTTATTGAGAGAGAAAGAGAATCCCAAGCAGGCTCTGTGCCATCAGCACCCCGATATCTGGATTTCTTTAGAGAAGATTACATTTAACAGGGAAGAGGAGGTATGATATAAGAAGAAATGCATGTTTGCTCTGTCTCCAGTTCTTGGCACAGAGCTCCAAAACCCTTGTCATTTCCTGAGAGACAGGGAGAAGAGTGACATTTTTTTTTTCTTAATAGTTTGTCAAATTGGTTTCCAAATAACACCCAGTGCTCTCCCCACAAGTGTTTTTTATTTTATTTATTTATTTATTTTTAAATAGAGGAGTGACTTTTGTTATTCATAATAAGCCCCTTTCCACCATACCTGAGTTTATGCTAATGAGGTGGCCCTTGGAGGACGAGAATGGGGCTGGTTTCTAGAGGAGAAAACCACAGCTTAGAAAATTGGAAACTTCTGCCCCTCCCCTCAGCCTCCGGAGAGGAAAGGGGCTGCAGGTTGAACTAATCACCGAAGGACAATGATTTAATTATGTCTTTGTGGAACTGTATAAAGTTTTTTAGAGTTCATTTATTTTTTTGAGTGAGAGAGAGAAAGAAAGAGAGAGCAAGTGGGGGAAGGGCAGACAGAGAGAGACACCAAGGATCCTGAGTGGGCTTCGTGCTGACAGGGAGAACCCAATGTGGGACTTGAACCCACAAACTGTGAGATCATGACCTGAGCTGAAGTCAGACACCTAACCGACTAAGCCCCCCAGGTGCCCCTGTACAAAGTTTCTAGACATGTGAGATTCCATTTTGAAGCTCTATTTTGAAGTGCTAATTGTATTACAAACAGTTGCCTGTAAAATCCAACAGAACAACTGGAATTCAGCCCATAAAACTGTGGATACGACCTTCATGGTGATGGAAAAATTAACTAATGCATACCAGGAGGAGTTCTGTTTGATAGCATCTATAAAATAACCAGCTAGATAGTGATCAAAAGCAGCTCCACCACTTAGCACTGAACGGAATATTTTTTTCTTCTCTTCTTTAGCTAGGATTGTTACAGAATCTGGTCTGGATCACCCGGCAGAAGAACCAAGCAGCACTCGGAGATGTTGGAAGGCAGGAGGTTTATTTTACACCGGTGAGCACAGAGGAGATCACTCTCCAGAGGTCTGAGGCCGGAGCACAAGCAGAGGGGACAATTTATAGTCTGTTCACACGTGGCAAGTGAGGTGGGAAGAAAAACCCGGAATCGGAGTCTTCAGGCAGGGCCTGGAATTCCTCTATCAGCCCTGTCAGCCATCTTACAATAGACTTTTCCCTATCAGGATCACGTAGTTACCCTGCTTGTTTCTCATAAAATCCCCCTGTCTTCCCATGAAAGCAGCCCAGGGGAGCTCTGGAATCTGTGCTTGCCAGATTGCAATTCTGAGACCTCAAGTCAAGGTCTTTGTTCTTTTTCAGTTTTGCCTCTTTTTCTCAGCTGACACTGAGAAATGTCATAATTGACATTATGGAAAGTGGAGTGACGTTTATGGAGTTCATAATGGAAACATCATACAAATCCTACACCAAAGGATTTGGAGAGCATCCAGGCTGAACACACTGAGGTGCTGGGAGGGTGGTGCCCTCAGAGGGTATGGAAGCTCGGTGTCCCCTCCCATATACCTTGCCCTGTGCCTCTCCTCCATTTGGCTGTTCTACCTTTTACAATAAACTGAAAATAGTAAGTAAAGCACTTTCCTGAGCTCTATGAGCCATTCTAGCAAATTACTGAACCTGAGGAAGGAGTCGGGGGAATTCCTGTTTTCTAGCTGGTTGGCTGGAAGTACTGGAGGCCCAGGCTCATGACTGCTGTCTGAAGTAGGGGCAGTCTTGTGGGACTGAGTCCTGACCCTGTGCTGTTTGGATGAACGCCTGGTAGTAGTGTCATAATTGTGTTAAACTGTAGGACACCCAATTGGTGTCCATAGAAAATGGAAGGATTCCTTGGTGTGGAAAACCCACACATTTGGTGTCAGCAGTGTTGGAGTGGAAGGAAAGAGTTTTTCTTTAGTAGAGGAGGGAAAGGGGTTTTCCCCATAAGATATGAAAGGCATAGAGATTAGTTTTCAGTTGGTAACAGAGCCTCTTAAGATGTGAGAGGCTTGAAAAAAATTTTTTGAAGGTAAATGAAAGTTTCAAAGTCCAAATGGAAAAAGGAGGTGTTGAATGTAGAGATTTGAGCAATGGAGACCTGAGCAAGGCAAAAGGACCCACAGCGACCCCCAGAGCTGACACACACAGGCTCATTACATGACCCACTTCCAAACAGCCATAGGCCCTGACTGATCAATGACAACCAGGCACAATTCCGAAGATTACCAAAAAATGGGAAATTTCCATATGTCCCCACACGCCCTCACTTGGCTCTATAACCGTGGCCCCTCAGCCCCACCTCCTGGCAGACACTCTCTCCCTTGCTGTCCTGCCTGCTGCTCCCTTGCAATGTATTCAAGAAACCTTTAAAAAAATTTTAGTGTTTTTTATTTATTTTGGAGAGACAGAGAGAGACAGTGCGAGCAGAGGAGGGTCAGAGAGAGAGGGAGATACACAATCTGAAGCAGGCTCCAGGCTCCGAGCTGTCAGCAACAGAGCCCAACACGGGGCTCGAACCCACAGACCATTAGATCATGACCTGAGCCGAAGCAGGATGCTTAACCAACTAAGCCACACCCACACCCCAAGAAACTTCTGTCTCTTTTGTTCTTCCTTGTGAAGTTTTTCCCCACCCACGCCGCCAGCCCCCACAGATTGGAACACACCGCATTGAGGCACTTGCAGATTCCCTACCATTAAGAGTGAACTCTAAAACCAGCCACTGACCAGAAAAATATCTGATTCTATTTCTACAGAGCTAATCTTTTCTACAGAGTTCTTTTTGGGTTTGAGAAATGTGAATAGACTCTGGAAATGAATGTTTCTAAGGTTTGAATGCCTGGATGGTAATTGGGTATTTTGATAAATTCAGTGGTGCTGGGTTTGGAAGGTTTGAATTTGACTCTCAGCTTTGATACCAATGACATTGAGGGAAGCCTTTCTTCTCTTGGGTTTCAGTTTCTACATCTGTAATTTAAAGGGATCAGGATTAAATAGGGCGCCTGGGTGGCTCAGTCCGTTAAGCGGTCAACTTCAGCTCAGGTCATAATCTCACAGTTCATGGGTTTGAGCCCCATGTCAGGCTCTGAGCTGTCAGCTCATGCTCTGTGTCTCTCCCTCTCAAAAATAAATAAACGTTAAAAAATTTTTTTAAAGGATTAAATAAAACTGAGCAGCCCTTCCAATTTTACCCCTGATTTTTCTATGATCCTGGATACACCCCAGAAAATGTGGGCAGAGCAAGGATATATAACTCACCAACTGCAAAGACAGCCCACACGGAAAAGACCAGAACAAGGATGGTGTTCCAGAAGACCTTCATGGTGGCAGAGAAGCTATGAAAATATGCAGCCTTTGACAGGAGGAGAGAGAAAGTTTCAGGTGAAGTACACATTCTTAGAGCGATCCCTCCTTGACCAGGATCTGAAGTCTAAACACTTCAAGTTTGTTCTTTCCTCAAGTCATTTGGAATGAATTCTGTCTGATGCAATTAAATCGCCTAATTTATTTCCCTAGGGCAATTGGATATTAGAAGAAAATGATCTCCAAAATGGAATTTTAGAAGATGCCAGAAACAGAACTAGTACAGACTATCTGCAGGGAGATTATGTTGTAAAGAATAAGCAACCAGAATTTTGCAATTAAAGGTTTAAAAGTTGATATTTCTCTCTGCGGTAAGAAAGGCAGTCACTAGGAAGTTCACATGTTAAATCAGTGACAATAAAAAAAATAGGAAAGGACAAAACAGAAAACTCACTCCCATTTCTTAATCTTCCGTAATATTACTTTGGTGTTAATTTCAGTAATTGACCACAGTATTGCAAGGAAAACCATAGAGTATTACCAACAGCTTCCTTGCATTATTGAAAATATTATAGCATGAGGCAGTTGACATTATTTTTATACAGATTTCCATAAATTTTCCAGGCAAATTTCTAGGTAATTTTTGCCCCAAGATCCTCCCTGAGTGAAAAATAAATAATATAACCCTTTTCCTACTAAAAAATTTGCAAATGAGTAAGTCCACTTCACCTACTATGACTCCTGCAGTGGCTGGAGAAACAGGTTCGACAAGACATTTCTTATTTCCAGTTTGTTTGTAATAAAATAACAATGGGTGCAGGAAGGGAGGGAGTAAATGAGTTTTCAAGGCCCATATGCCTGGCAGTAGAGGGGAGTGAACTTTGTGTTGTTGTTTTATTAAGATTTTAAAATTATTTTTTAATTAATCTCCACATCCAACATGGGGCTTGAACTTACAACCCCAAGAGCAAGAGTTGTTCTACCAACCAAGCCAGCCAGATGCCCCCAAGAGCATGAACTCTGAAGTTAGGAAGGATAGTCATAACTCTCACCAATTTCTTCCAACTCCAAATTCTGTAATGGCTGAATCTTGTGAGTTTCAATTTCAGTTTTTTAGGGGAGGTTTGTACTGTCCACTCCAGAATCTGGTTTTTGTCAAACCTGTAGTGGGTTAAGGTATGTCATACCCAGATTTTGAATTCCTGTATTTTTATCTGTAGAGCAATCATTGTATTCAGGACAGCTTCAGATATGTTCAGAGTACTATAAATTGCCACATATGCACATACAGTTACTTATTTTATCAATAGTCAAAACTATGTATTTGCTTTATTGAAACCTTTAATTTAGAACGTTTCTAATACTGACTCATAGAATCTTAAAGTGGAATCTTCCAAGTTCAGCTTTGTTTAGGGAAGGCGAGGAATCCTGGGATGGAGTGCTCTCCACGAGCACTAAATGGTACCTCTTTCTACCACTTGGGAAAAGAGTCCCTCAAAACACCAACTTTAAAGGAAAAGTTCAGAGGTTATTGGGTATCATAAATCCCACAGATCCCAGTTCTGGATGAATGACTTTAATGGGGACATGTCACATAGTTCTGGGAGGTGAAGTTTACCTTCTCAGTACTGTTCTGATCGGCCAAAGTGTCTACCATGATCGTCTTCAAAATTTTTGCTTTCAATCCCTCTAAATTTGGTATCCACTTATACATATTTTTAAGTGACATGTAAAATGTTTCATCCTAAGTTTAAATGGTTACAAATGATTCAAATGATTAAATGACTGGCTTATTTTACATTATTAATGTTTTAAGATAAAAAGGCTGGGGGTGCCTGGCTGGCTCAGGTGTGTGAGTGTGTGACTCTTGATCTCGGGGCTGTAAGTTGGAGCTCCACTTTGGGTGTAGAGATTACTTCCCCCAATTAATGTCATTTTAATGAAGAGATACTGTTTGATTAAGTCCAAAAGTGTTGAGAGGAAAATTGATATAACTACATTGAAGCAGCTCCTGAATTGAACGTGAAGGAAGTTGTGGGAATGAGCAGCCTCCTCGAAACTGTGGTTCTGAAGGACCTAAGAATGAAGGCAAACAGTGTTGTGCAAACCATCCTGTTAAGTATTTCATGTGCAGAGGACGGGGGCGCCTGGGTGGCTCAGTCACTTAAGCATCCAACTTTGACTCAGGTCACGATCTCATGGTTTATGAGTTCAAGCCCTGCATAGGGCTCTCTGCTGTCAGTGCAGACCCCGCTTCGGATCCTCTTTCCCCCTCTCTCTCTGCCCTGAGTCACATGCCAGAGTTCGTGTCAATCGGTTCCTATAGTTAATACGTCTGCGTAGCTGCTACACATGGAATGGCCACATGGTTAGGTTTGCAGTGGGTGACTCTCATCTGCCATGATCCAGCTTGTTTCTGCAGTCGCCAGATTTTGGGCTGTGGTGGTGACTGCATTCCCATTGTCTTTGAGGCTGCAGTTCTACTGGAAGCAGAACAGCTCTGCTCTACAGTATTTTGATGAGTCAAGAAAGTTTCAGGAGGATTCACTTGGCTCTTCTTACAGTGAATTTCAATTTCAGGCCATACAGGCAGCATGTAGGATCTTCCAGCAACCAGGTGTCACCATCGTGACTTTATAATCACAGATCCGAGAAATGACCATGAGGTAAGTTCAGATCCAGTATAAGATGGGCTTGGGTTGTGTATCATTTGGTCTCCATATGCCTCAGTTTAACACGAGGGCTGTGATTGATTTTTTCTTTCTTTTTTTAATTGAAGTGTAGTTGACATATAATATGTTAGTTTCAGGTGTACAATGTGGTGATTTTGACAATTATGTACCTTGGGAAATGCTCACCACAAGTGTAACTATCATCCGTCACTGTGCAAAGTTAATACGATGTTATGGACTGTATTCCCTTTGCTATACTTTCCATCCCCATGACTCATTCAGTTTATAACTGGAAGTTTATACCTATTATGTTATCCTGATAACATATAGGTATGTGGCTCATTATCTATATCCAACAGCCCTCAGTAGATCTGGGTATCCCTCTTTCCCCATCAAAGAATCACTTGGGTCCATGGTCATAGGTCCTTTTGGTAAAAGACCAGGTGACTATCTTTTTTTGATACTTGAAGAGGGTCTGTTGGTTCCATTCTCAAGGACACCCAGGTCCCCATTCAAGCAACAGGCTCCGGAATCTGGTTTAGATCTCAAAATTGTATGAGGGCTCACAGTTTTCGACCTAGTTGCTGACGTGAGCCTCCTGCAGTCCCATTCTTCATCGTTTCGCCTGTAGGAGGTAAGCAGTGCCATCACTGGCTGCCCATCCCGTCTCACACCTAGGAACAAGGCCTGTTTGCCACTGACGCAAATCCTTGTGGATCGGGGCCCCCAGGTTGCAAAGCCAGACTTCTTTCCTCTCACAGCGTCCACACCCATCTGGCTTCTGACAGGGAGCTCTGACCATCCGCCTCCTGCTGTGTGCAATGTTATCGTCCCCACTGACACTGGGAGCCCACCTCTGTACTCACTTTCCTGTCCCCACCAGGACCTTCAGAGGACAAAATCTTGCCGCTGAGCTTCTCAGTGATGCTGGTGCCTATCTGACTCATGCATTCTGGTTTGCTTTGTGAAAGGAGTGACCTCTGGTCCTTCTCCGGATGATACTCAGCTGGGTTATAGTAATCATAATCAGTTCCAGGGCCATTCTAATGGGTTCTCTGTAATCACATAATAATTCAATTCTTTCTTTTTAAGTTTTATTTATTTAAGTAATACACCCAAGCTCTACATGAAGCTTGAACGCCCGACCCCAAGATCATGAGTCACATGCTCTTCTGACTGACCCAGCCAGACACCCCTAATAATTCAATTCTCATATATCCCTTTGCTGAAACTCTGATCCTCACTATTTGCCAAGGCAGTTCCAGCATGTCTGACTTACTGTGATATCCTTATGTCAGATCTTCAAAGAGCTCTCCTAGCAGGGTCAAGGGCCAGTGTCATATGTTTTACGCAATGTCAGATCCTGAGCTATTGCAAGTGCCCTCATATCAATAAGTACTTCTGTGCCCAGCCTTTTCCCCAGCAGGTGAGAACCCTCACAATCCACTTCTGCACCTGTTTTCCCAGGGCCCGACAACACAAATGAGACAGCACACAGCTCATTTGGTAAATCAACTCTTTCCTCACCAGAGCTCTGCTGAGACTTGAACCTGGTGCTGACCTAGAGGCCCTGCAGGGGGCAGGAGTGGAACTGGGGTTGGGCAGACATCCTCTTCAGGAGGCCTTTGTATGGTCACAGAATAGCGGGAGCCTGCTCTCCTCTCACAAAGGTAAGGCAATTACTTCTGTAGACCTAGAGAGGGTTTTTTTTTTTAGGGGAATCTAAGGGTTCGGTGGTCTCAGGAAGATCCAAATATATGTTCCTGTCATTGGCACCAAGGTCTTATGCCATCAGTCTTAATGTCCTAATTTAGCAGAGAAGACCTGCAAGGTCAGTGTATTGACATCCTTTTAACTCCACTGCCCTTGTAATTAAATCCTGGCCTGAATTTTGGCAGTTTGCCTTCTTGCTACGAGAAATGAACATCTGGGGGCCCCTGGGTGGCTCTATCGGTTAAGCGTCTGACTTTGGCTCAGGTCGTAATTTCACTGCTCGTGCGTTTGAGCCCTGCATCAGGCTCTGTGCCGACAGCTCAGAGCCTGAAGCCTGTTTCAGTCACCTTTCTCTCTGTCCCTCCCCGGCCTGTGATGTCTTTCTCTGTCTCTCAAAAATAAATAAACATTAAGAAAAGAAAAGAAATGAACATCTGTTGAAGTGGTGTCATGGTGGAGTTCTGGCTCTCACAGCATGTTCTTAGGTTATGATCGACCACACACTCAACTCTAGGACCTTCTGATCACTTTCCCCACATACAGTACAAATTCTAGAGCTAATACATAAATCTGTGCTTTACTTTCCATCTCATCCCAATCCACCACATGTCTTTCCAACATTACCAGTGTGACATTAACACTAGCACAGCAATCCTCATTGTCATCTGACTGACACTTGACCGGTTGCTATACTAGTTGTCTTAGAATTGGTTCCCCCAAAGAGGATCCTGAGAACCAGGACTTAAATGGCATGCTTTATTTTGAAGATGGTCCCCTTGGAAAAAAAAATGAGGAAGTGGGGGGGAAACAAGACCAGGGAGGTAGAAAAGCCATCTGCTCTGGCATTACTGTGCTGGTCCACACTCTCTCCCACTAAGGGAATCTCCGAGCAGCTCCATGGAGCAAACGCAGAATCATCCCAGGTCAGCATGCAAAACTGAAACATTTAGCCACCAACCCCCACGCCCCAGTGCTTGAGGACTACCCTCAGAAGCTTTTATTCCTGTGTCCCTGGTAGCTGTCTGGGCAGCCATGCAAGGACCTCTCAGGTACTAGAAAGCCTCGGGCAGAGAAAAGACACCAATACCTGGGATGCGTAGAGATGACAGCACATTGGGAAGTCCTCTTGCTTTACCTTTACAGTCACAGGTGACCTTGGGTGGGCCCAGGGGGTGTAAAAGGGGCAACAGACATGTATGATACACATCTCGATGCAATCTAAACATTTTTTTAATGTTTCTTTGTTTTTCAGAGAGAGACAGAGACAGAGTGTGAGCTGGGGAGGGGTAGGGGGAGGGCAGAGAGAGAGAGAGAGAGAGAGAGAGAGACATACACACACACAGAATCTGAAGCAGGCTCCAGGCTCTGAGCTGTCAGGACAGAGCCCGATGCGGGGCTCAAACTCACAGACTGTGAGATCATGACCTGAGCTGAAGTCAGACGCTTAACCGGCTAAGCCCCGCAGGCGCCCCTCGACACAATCTAATAAACGAACTAGAGGTTCCATCTTCAAAAAGGCCATCAATGGAACAACTCTATTCTTCTTATTGGGGACCTGAGAAACTTACCTGTTGCTTAGAGCAAGATCAGAGCATCATATTGTCTCCAAATCCTCATTAATTTTAGGAAAAGATATTTTCTCATTGGAAACGGTTTAACAGGACTCTTCAAGATTATGAGATCATATATGTTAGCCATGGGCATTTACATTCACATGGTTTAAGAGTTGCTGATATTCTTTCACTAGGAAGGTGAAGCTGAGCAAATTGAGACCGACTGAAACATCTAATTATGGAGAGAAATTACAGGTTTTCCTAAATTACGTGGCTCTTTCTTTATGAGATGCATATCAATCATAAAGTAGAATTATAATTTTTTAAAGGCTGATATTAAAAAAAAAGACCTTGGGAAATCATAGGTTCCTCCAAAAGATGTTTTAAATACCAGTTTGCTATGGATGGGCAGAATTTCCCACCAGAAAAACAGTGAAATTAAATTTCAACAGTGGAGTAGATGCTATATGGAAGAATATGGCAAAACCATCTTCCCCTTCCACAGTTTAGAGGGATCACTTCCCCTTGCCCCTAGGCAGGCTCATCTGAGTGTCCATGGCCTCACACCTTATCCTGTGGTGACTGCCAGCCAGAGAAAGTCACAAAGCCCCCGGAAACTGGCTCATCTTGATGGGCGGGGCTACAAAGTCTTCCTGTAACTGAGCCCCGCCTCCCCCGTACAAGGAGGCATAGATAATCAGACCTGTTTTGTTGCCCAACTAGACTTTTCTCTTTCTCTCCCCAGAAACAACTACCCATTAGCATTCAAATTTTTACCAATTATCTACAATTAAGCACTTCCCTAATTTGCATCTCTTCCCCTAGAACAGCAAAAGGCCTTTTAAGGCTGTTCAGTAACTGACAGTTGAGAAAGCCCCATGGAGGCCTCATCTTGAACTCCATGTGCTCATCAAATATTTTTCTAGAAAATGTAGATCTGTTCAGAAAAAGACAGGAAATAGGTTGGTATTGCACGGCAGTATGTATTACATATTCTTTGATATTTTGTCTTATTCTGTTAAGCAGAAGTATCTAATTCTCCTGTATTTGTTTTCATGAAAGGATGGGAAAATATGCAACATAACTAAACCTCTTCCCACTTATGTATATTTGGATCTGTGATCATTACTTCATTCTTTATTTAGGTTGGATGTGACTGATGTTTGTCTTGCCCTTTGGCTTATTGCCTCTGAGACAAATGAGCATGTTTGGAACATGTTTAAAGTTCACATATCCTCAAAAGAAGTAATTTCCCCCTACCTTTGTTGGCATCAGAGAAGTGTAATTAAAAACAAAATCTCCCAGGGGTGCTTGGCTGGCTCGATCGGTGGAGCATGCAATCTTGCTCTCGGGGTTGTGAGTTTGAATCCCAGGTTAGATGTTGAGATTACTTAAAATAAAAATGTTAAAAAAAAAAATCTCCCAACCCAGAAAACCTCTCCACGAAGGTAGAAGTAAAAGATGGGCCCCTGGGTGGTTCAGTTGGTTAAGTGTTTAACTTTGGCTCAGGTCATGATCTCACAGTTCATAAGTTCGAGCCCTGCATCAGGTTCTGTACTAACAGCTCAGAGCTTGGAGCTTGCTTTGGATTCTGTCTCCCTCTCTCTCTACCCCTTGCCCATTCACACTCTGTCTCTCTCTCTTTCAAAAATAAACATTAAAAAGTATTTAGAAGAAAAAGAAAATTGCATTGTTGAATAAGCATCAAGCCAGAAAGAATGTGGTGTGGATCACAGGCAATCCACGAAGTGACTACAAAGACAGAAAAAAAATCTCACCCTTTGATGTGGCCAAGCAGAAACAATCCATTACATACATGTCCTCAAGCTAGACAATAAATGACTCATCATCCAGCAAGAAGACATGACAGCACCATTTATTACATGGTTCACCCTAAGTTCCCCTGGTAATGGGGTAACCATCTGTGTTGGTTCATTGGTATACAAAGGAAAACTAAACTCTTCATGATAGGAGATAGTTTTTCAACTGGGAGCAAGGTACCCACTGAAGTTAGGCTCCTGCCCTCCCACAGAAACTGTGAGACAGGGAGGGGGGCTATCTCCCTGGGTGTTTAGCTTTCAGAACCATGGCTCCCAGGTCCTTGAGAAAGACTTACCTTGGTCATAAAGACCTACCTGGGTCCTAAAGCTGGCAGGAATCTTGTTTGTTTGTTTGTTTTCCAATATACTTGACACGCAGTGTTATATTAGCTTCAGGTGTACAATATAGAGATGCAACAATTCTCTACATTACTCAGTGCTCATCACAGTAAGTGTACTCCGGCAAGAGTTTTATTTAACTTCTAGAAAGATTTTATACACGTCAGACAGAGAAAGGGTATACAGTTGCTGGAATTTCCAAAGTTAATGCCCTTTAAAAAGGGAAGGGAAGGAAATCTCTTCCTTTATTTTCAACAGGGAAAATTAAGCCTCATTTCTCACTTGTGTTTGTCCTTACAGCAAGCAGGAGCCCTTCCATGTCACCCATGATTGTTAGCAACGGTGGTGATCAGGGAACTTGCTGTTCCCATCAGCTTAAAATATATCCAGCCATTCCTTCATTCATTGGATTATAATTAAATCTTCTGTTGCCAGAAACAAGCCTGGACTTGGCTTATTCAGAAGTGAGTCACAGGCAGATTCCTTTCATCCAAGAAATTATATTCCATTGAGGGAGAGATAAACAGATAAGCAAATAAATGTACTTAATAATTTATTTACAAGTGAATTACAGGTGCTGTTAAAAGTATGAAGACTAAATAGCAAAAAGGGCCACACTCGGGCACCTAGGCAACCGGGCCAGTTGAGGATCCGAATCTTGATTTCAGGTCAGGTCATGATCTCACAGTTTGTGAGTTCGTAGTCCATGTGGGGCTCTGCGCTGACCAGTGCAGAAGCTCTCCCTCTCTCTGCCTCCTCCAACTCACGAATGTGCTCTTTCTCATCCCTCTCTCTCTCAAAATAAATAAATAAGCTTACAAAAAAGATTTTAAAGGGGGGGCACACTTGATGGAAAGTGTTATTTTAGGGAAAAAAATTTTAATTCTAGGCAAAACTTTATGTGGAGGTAGTATTTGAGCTGAGATATGAAGGAAGAGATGAGGTACAAGAGAAAATGAGGGTGACAAGCAAAGAGGAATCAAGAAAAACTTTGAGATTTTTGGCCTGAGCAAGAGAATAGGATGCAAGGGGCGTTTACTATGCATGGGACACAGGGGAAATGTACCTCCATAGACCAGAAAGAGTGTGTTTTAAGCAGGAAGTTGGAGATGCCTTTTAAACATCCAAGTACAAATGTTAAGGAGACAACAGGTTACATAGCTTTAAACTCACATTAGATGCCTGGGACAGATAGATAAATAGAGGAGTCAGCGGTATATAGGCATCATTTAAACCAGGAAACCAGACATCCTTTTCTGGCTATGACGGAGTGGTTGGTGGATGACTCATGCTCCAATGAAAACCGGATTAAAAGGGAAATGAGATTTTAAGAAATGAATCTGTATGACATCATCAAAGAGCTGCCTAGGTAACTAGGGTTTGAGTGGGCAGATGTCAAAGGACGTGAACCAGACTGGGAGCCAAAATCCTTTATCTAATTTTTGCCTGTTGGCACGGGGCTGTTGATAAGAGCATTAGGGAGCCTGAAAACCCAGGCCCACGGAGATCTGGGTAGAGTTGTTGCTAAGGGTCAGAGAAGTAAGCAAAATGAAGAGGAAGATTGAAATTTGTGGGTGGCAGGGAAGCCAGGATTTAGGTGGCCAATATTCCAGGGAAATGAGGAAGGAGGATGAGACCCCAACGTATGATTTGTTTTTTCCTTCCTCTGGAGGCATTTGCCAAATTCTTGGACCACACTGAGTAGGTGAATAAGAAGTTGGACAGAAATCTTGAGGCACCTGGGGGGCTCAGTTGGTTAAGCATGTGACTTCAGCTCAGGTCATGATCTCACAGTTCATGAGTTTGAGCCCCTTGTTGGGCTCTGTGCTGACAGCTCGGAGCCTGGAGCCTGCTTCAGATTCTGTGTCTCCCTCTCTCTCTCTGCCCCTCCCCGGCTTGTGCTCTGTCTCTCAAAAATGAATAAATGTTAAAAAAAAAAAAGTTGGACATAAAGCCTCTAAAATATCCCACGGTCTCTCAGGAGGAAAATATCAAATTTTAAGATCCAACAAAGCATAAGGACCCTTATAAATACACTGCACTTCCCACAAGTCACATCCAGGTGGTCCAGAAGTAGATGGAAACTTAAAATACTGCGGACCTGTCTCCTGACATCTCAGTCCCTTATCTGATTAGGATAATCTTCCCCCTGTCTCCATGAGGAAGGGAATACGTTTATTACTTAAATAGATTAATGGAGCCTAATACTGAATTTACAAATAGACCAACATATATGACAATCACCTGATTTTCGACAAAGATGTCCATGAACTGTAACAGAGAAAGAAAGAATCACCTTTTCCACATGTGGTTCTATGTCAGTTGGAAATCCATATAGAAAAATTAATTCACAATGACCCCCAGATTTAAATATGAAAGGCCAAAACAATATTCAAGCAAAAAGTAACTCTGTGGTAAGCAAATGTACCTGAAAAAGGAAAAATATAGTTCATTAAAAAAAAATTGATAAACTGAACTTCATTAAGAACTTGTTTATTGGGACACCTGGGTGGCTCAGTCGGTTAGGCGTCCAGCTCTGGATTTCGGCTCAGGTCATGATGTCCTGGTTAGTGAGTTCGAGCCCTGCATGGGGCTCTGTGCTGATGGTGTGGAGCCTGCTTGAGATTCTCTCTCTCTCTCTCTCTCTCTCTCGCTCTCTCGCTCTCTCGCTCTCTCGCTCTCTCGCTCTCTCTCTCTCTCTCTCGCTCGCTCTCTCTCTCTCTTTCCCTCTCTCCCCCTCCCCAACTCACTCTATCTCTCTCTCAAAAAATAAACACTAAATTTTTTTTTAATTAAGAAAGATTAAAATTTTAAAAAACTTGTTTATCAAAAGCCAGCTCTAGGGGGGCAGGGGAATTTGGGGCAGTAATGAAACTGTTCTGTGTCTTCATTATGGTGTTAGTTATACAACTGCAGAGTTAACTAGGTTAATTCACTATCTCTTGGGCAGAGAAATGCTGGCTTGGCTAAGGGAGAGAAGGGATTCTACCCCCAAAAAGCTCCAGATCCCTGTCACTTGTACCATCAGAATCAGGAGGTTGAATATTCAACATACTTCAACATTCTGAGTTTCAATGTTTCCGTCTTCTAGGAAGGAAATAGAATAAGATTTTGCACATGTCCAGTGCCCTGGCTTTTGTATCTTCTGCCCAGAGGACACATCTCTTGATAGCCTGGCTCTGGTGGCCAGTGGGACTTGTGTTCACAGGGTCAACAGGACAGTAGGGAAGAAAGAAACGGTTCCCCCCTGGCTGTCACCCCAGGGCTCAGCACACAGGAAGCAGACAGAAACACCCATCTTCCCCTGAAAGAGGTATGTTTGTATATGTTTAAAAGTTGCTGCCTGAGGGTCAGGCTTCCAATCAGCCTGAATCTAGGTGCTGACTGTGATCCTCCCCTTCGGGACACTGACAGGTCCTGGCACACCCTCAACTTCTAGGAGCCACGAAAAATAAAACACTTGGAGAATCACCAAGGTTTGAGAGACAACCCTGAGATAGGGCAGGGTTGGCTGATAAAGTTAATCTGACACAGGCCACTCTGTCAAGTCGGGGAGAGGTAGCTGTTTAGTGCCTAAAAACCAGCTCGGAGAGTCTAGGAGAAATGAAGACACAGAAGGATGTGTTCCAAATGAAAGAACAAGATAAAACCTAAGTAAAAGACCTTAATGAAATGAAGATAAGTGATTTACCTGATTGGGGGAAGAATGAGGGACAAAGGGAGAGTGTCTTGAGTACTTACAACGTCCATTTGTTGCACATTTGTTATACAAACACAGGGACCCATAGGCTGGAGGCAGGTAGGATGACGAACCCTGAAGAAATTGCAGGAATGCCTAATCAGAGAGAGAATAGGAAACACAGTGAGAGACAGAGAGAGAAAGAGAGATTGAGATCCTGAGACAGTTTGAAATCACCTTTCCTACCTTACAGAAGGTATGGGTGGGCAGCAACCTGAAAACCAGTTCTAACATTCAATGTCCTGGACTGTTAGAACTAGAAGGAGGCTTATCACCAAGTTCTAGTCCCATGTGCTGTTTCATTTTGAGGTATTTTGTCCTTTGATTGATTCCACACTGAGACAGGCTTTTAAAATTTTAGAGAGGGGGACACCTGGGTAGTTCAGTAGGTTAAGCGTCGGACTCTTGGTTTGAGCTCAGGTCATGGTTTGTGAGTTTGAGCCCATTATCAGGCTTCATACTGACAGCACAGAGCCTGCTTGGGATTCTCTTTCTCTGCTCCTCCCCCACTCACGCATGCTCTCTCTCTAAATAAATAAATAAATAAACATTAAAAATATTAAAATAAAATAAAAATTTAGAGGGGTTAGACAAAAGAGATATTAGAATTGAGTGCTTTTGGCACATTTAATTGACTATAAGTATATTCAAGCCATTTGTAGAGTTATATATACTGTACCCTAGATATATATTATATTTATAGTCTCTATACTGGGAAACTTAAGATTTCTCCCACAAGTGTTGTAGATATTTATTTATTTTCTTTTTGTTTTTCCTTAGGAATTCTCTGAATTTGAGGCTTTAAAAAATGCCAGTATAATTAACATACAGTGTTATATTAGTTTCAGATGTCCATTAAAGTCATTCAACAATTCTTAGTGATTCATCTTAGTAAGTACTCTTGATCCTCTTTGCCTATTTCACCCATTCTTCCCCCACCTCCCTTCTGGTAACTACCAGTTTGTTCTCTATATTTGAGAGTCTGTTTTTTGTATCTTTTCCCCTTTTCCATGTTTCTTAAAATTCCACATACGAGTGAAATCACATGATATTTGTCTTTCTCTGATTTATTTCACTTAGCATTATACTCTCTTGATCCATCCATGTTGTTGAAAATGGCAAATTTTCATTCTTTTTTAAGGCTGAGTAATATTCATTTATATACATCTTATATATCATATCTTCTTTATCTGTTTGCCTATGAATGGACACTTGGGCTGCTTCCATATCTCGGCTCTTTTAAATGATGTTGTAATAAACAGAGGGGTGCCTATATCTTTTTGGATTAGTGGTTTTGTTTTCTTTGGGTAAAAATCTATTAGTGGAATGACTAGATCATCAGGTAGTTTTATTTTTAATGTTTTGAGGAACCTCCATACTGTTTTCCACAGTGACTGCACCAGTTTGCATTCCCACCAGCAGTGCCCAAGGGTTCCATTTTCTCCACATCATCGCCAACACTTATTTCTTATTTCGGGCATTCTGACAGGTGTGCAGCCCCGGGTGTTATTTGTCCATACATGAATATATTTGAAGACAATTTAGGATGTATATCAAGGTCTAATAAATTTGAACATATATTTTTTGTTGGTATTAAAGATAGTGAATAGTCAAGAACTTATTCATTCACTTGAATTCAGCACACCAAAACACAGATTTGATTTTATTTTATCTTTTTTTATGTTTGTTCGTTTTTGAGAGAGAGAGAAAGAGAGACACAGACAGAGTGCAAGCAGGGGAGGGGCAGAGAGAGAGGGAGACACAGAATCCGAAGCAGGCTCCAGGCTCTGAGCTGTCAGCACAGAGCCTGATGGGGGCTCAAATTCATGAACCATGAGATCATGACCTGAGCTGAAGTTGGATGCTTAACAGACTGATGTCCCCACAGGTTGCATTTTAATTTTAAAATTAGTAAAATGGCATGGTTCAGGGAAACTGACATAGAAAGGACTTGAATTATTGATATGAAAGATATTGTAAGACTCCCTTTATCTCTCTTGAAACCAGAATTTTTTTTTCATTATGACAATTTATTTCTATTCAAAATACATTGCCTTTAAACCAGTTTCCCATGAACCTAATTCAACAGAATGAAAAATGTGTCTCCCATAGTTGTCAGGTCTGTACTTCATGGCCCTGTTAGTGTGAAAATTTTCCCACTGCAAATTCTGAGGAAGAGGACATTTATTCCAGAAAAGCCCAATCTGGGTGGTTCAGTCAGTTAAGCCACAGACTTTGGCTCAGGTCATGATCTCATGGTTCATGAGTTCAAGCCCCATGTCGGGCTCTGTGCTGACAGCTCAGAGCCTGGAGCCTGCTTCAGATTCTGTGTCTCCCCTCTCTCTCTGCCCCTCCCCTGCTCATACTCTGTCTCTTTCTCTCTCAAAAATAAATATTAAAACAAAATTTTAATAAAAAAAAAAGAAAAAAGCCAAGTCTGGTTTTGGACAACAGAGTAGATAATTGTAGAGAAATGGCGCTTCTAAGAACCACTACTATGGGTCAGGCTGGAGGCAGCAGTCTTAGGGGTGATCACCATCGAGTCTCAGACAGGAACTCATAGAAAATACTGGAATCAGGGGCACCTGGGTCGCTCAGTCAGTAAAGCATCTGACTCTTGGTTTTGGCTAAGGTCATGATCTCATGGTTCATGAGTTCGAGCCCCAAATCTGGCTCTGCACTGACAGTGTGGAACCTGCTTGGGATTCTCTCCCCACCCCCACTCTCTCTATCTCAAAATAAGTAAATGTAAGGGCCACCTGGGTGGCTTAGTAAGTTGAGCATCTGACTTTGGCTCAGGTCATGATCTCACGGTTTATGGGTTCAAGCCCCATGTCAGGCTCTGTGCTGACAGCTCAGAGCCTGAAGCCTGCTTCAGATTCTATGTCTCCTTCTCTCTTTGTCCCTCTCCCACTCAGGCTTGTCTCTTTCTATCTCTCAAAAGTAAATGTTAAAAGAATTTTTTAAATAAATAAATAAAATTTAAAAATTAAAAAAAAAGAGAGAACAGTCAATCAGTTGTTAAGTTTATGGAAGAAAAGTATTGGGTCACAAGAGAAAGGCACCACCTGTGAGAGCCATCTCAGAGGAGGCCTGTGCCCTTAGGGCAGGCCTCTGTGACCCAGAAAGGAAGCTCTCTCCTTCTTCTGGAAAGTGACCTGCACCAAGGTAGAGCCCCAGGGGCTGTGTTGATGCTGGGAGATAGGCCGCGCTGGCCAGATTCCATGTTTCCAAATAGGCATATAAATGTGCCCAGCGGATTCCCTATCCCAGTGATTTGGAACTTGGAGGTTGTCACACAGAGACTTGAATTTGACGAATGTGAGCGTGTCAGTCAGAATTTCCTAGAGTCTCGACAAGTTCCTCAGCACCTAGAGCTGCCCCAGACCCTGCACTTTCAGTTCACGGTGCAAAAACACAAACAAAGGTGCTGTCGCACACGTTGGCACAATGAGCACTAACAGGCGAGCGCAGGGAGGGGGCCTCCCGCACGAGGCCGAAGGGGAGCGTGCGCGCGCACCTGCAGCCTGTCCGCATCAGAGCCTGATGAGCTGCAGCTGGAAACCCGCCCGGGGCCTGCGGAGCCGGGCCAGGCCTTTAAATTCAGAGCAAGCGGAGAGGAGGAAGGGGACTGGCTGTAGGTTCGGCTGCGCACGATGGCGCTCCAACTGCCTGATCTGCCGATGTTCAAAATCTTCTCTTTCCTGGACGCATTCAGCTTGCTCCAGGCTTCCCAAGTGAACAGGGTAAATGCTCTCCACGAGCCGCCCCCACACCCCTCCACAAGTCCTTGCACAAGACCCCTTTCACCTACGTCCGCAGCTTTGAGATCTTGGTTTCCGGAGGCTTATACCCAC
>NC_043711.1:17297648-17349066 GCF_006229205.1 Suricata suricatta
TTTTTTTGAATGATAGTGTCTATAATGCTATCCTTACTGATAATGCCCTACCTTTGTATGTTGGAGCTCGGGGGTGGAAAGATAACTTGTATATTTAGTTCTAAGGTTTTCACATCAAGATGAACTGAATCTAAAGAGCCTCATCTCATTAAACCATGAGATCCTAGATTTTGAGATGATGCGGTGATGGTGAGCTGTTGGGGGGCACTGGAGAGAGGGGGAGTGTGTTTGCACGTAGGACAGGGGTGGATTCGGGACTGCAGGTGGACTGTCAGCCTCTCAGACGTCCCATGTTCCCGATCTCGGGGATCTCAGGTAGTCCACACCCATACTGAACAGGGCTGACCTTTGTAACCAACTGGACATTGTAGAAATAATGGTGCATAACTTCTGAAGCTAGGTCATCAAAGACACTTCCTCTCTGAGTCTTTAGCTCAGTAATGTTATGAGGACCCTTAAGAAGCCCTGCGGAGAGGTCTGTGTGGTGAAGTACTGAGGGCTGCCCGTAACCAGCACCACCTTGCAGCCATATGGGTGAGCCATCTTGAGATTAGTCCTTGTGAAGCCAATCTCAGCATCCTAAGACACCCTGAACCAGAACTACCTAGCCAAGCTGTACCTGAGTTTCTATCAGAAACGGAGATAACAAAAACTTCTCTCTTAATCCATGAAAAAAAATTTTGGAGAGGGTTTATTTTTTACTTATTAAAAATCTTCAGTATAGTTAACATGCAACATTATATTAGTTTCAGGTATACAATATAGTGGTTGAGCAATTCTATACATTGCTCAGAGCTCATTGTGATAAGGGTACTCTCCTTTTTTTTTTTTTTAAATGTTTATTTTGAGAGACAGAGTGTGGTGGGGATGGGTGGACAGAGAGAGAGAATCCAAACAAGCTCCTCACTGTCAGCACGGAGCCCAATGTGGGTCTCAAACCCATGAATCATGAGATCATGACCTGAGCCAAAACCAAGAGTCAGATGCTTAACCAACTGAGCCACCCAGGTGGCCTGAAAAGTGTACTGTTTAATCCCTATCTATTTCACCCATTCCCCCATTCACCCACCCTTCTGGTAACTGTTTTCTGTAGTCTTGGTTTATTTCTTTTTTTGTTTGTTTTGTTTCTTAAATTCCACATATGAGTGAAATCATATGGTATGTGTCTTTTTCTGATTTCACTAGCACTATACTCTCTAGATCTATCCATGGTGTTGCAAATGGCAAGGTTTCATTATTTTTTTATGGCCAAGTAATATTCCATTGTCTATATATACCACATCTTCCTTATCCATTCATCTATCAATGGAACTTGGGTTGCTTCCATATCTTGGGTATTGTAAATAATGCTGCAACAAACCTTGCATTGATACATCTTTTTGAATTGATGTTTTGTTTTATTTAGGTAAGTACCCAGTAGTAGAATTACTAGATCATATGGTAGTTCTTTTTTTTTTAATTTTTTAATTTTACTATTGAGACAGAGAAACAGAATGCGATCAGGGGAGGAGCAGAGAGAGGGACACACAGAATCCAAAGCAAGTTCCAGGCTCTGAGCTGTCAGCACAGAGCCCAACACTGGGCTTGAACTCATGAACTGTGAGATCATGACCTGAGCTGAAGTCGGATACTTAACCAACTGAGCCACCCAGGCACCACTGGTAGTTCTTTTTTTTTAATTAAAAAAAATTTTTTTTGTTTATTTTTGAGAGACAGCACAAGCCAGGGGAGGGTCAGAGAGAAGGAGACACAGAATCTGAAGCAGGCTTCAGGCTCTGAGCTAGCTGTCAGCACAGAGCCCAACACAGGGCTCAAACCCATGAACTGTGAAATCATGACCTGGGCCGAAGTTGGACGCTTAACCACTGAGCCACCCAGGTGCCCCTCTTTTTTTAATTTTTTGAGTAGCCTCCATACTGTTTTCTATAGTGGCTGCACTGGTTTGTATTCCCACCAGCAGTGCATGAGGGTTCTTTTTTCTCTGCATCCTCACTGAAACTTGTTGTTTCTTATGTTTTTTATTTTAGCCATTCTGACAAGTATGTGGTGATATCTCATCCCTAGTTTTGATTTTAAGCCACCCAATTTTGGGATGATTTGGAAAGCTACACAGGCACCCTCTTAGTGTTAGGGGTCAAAATGGTGGTTATATTTGGGAAGGTTAGAGAGGTTAGTAAATAACACAAGTACAAGTGGGCTTAGAAGTAGTTATATGGGGGCACCTGCATGGCTTGGTCATTTAGGTGTCAGACTTCGGCTCAGGTCATGATCTTGCAGTTTGTAAGTTTGAGTCCTGTGTTGGGCTCTATGCTGACAGGTGGGAGCTGGGAGCCTGCTTCGGATTCTGTGTCTCCCTCTCTCTCAGCCCCTCCCCCACTTGTGCTCTGTCTCTTTCAAAAATAAATAAATGTTTAAAAAACATAGTTATATGATCACTTTGTAGCGATTTTTACATTTATATTTGTATTCTTATCTCTGTGATCTATATACCTCACAATTTTTAAAAGGCTAAAGAAAATCTAGAAGGGAAACCATTCTATCTTACAATGTACAAGATTGATGATGGAATAACAGTTGTGAAAGTTGATGGTCTTTGGACTCCTGTGGACTGGGCAGGACTCTTAAGTGTGTGTCATGGGCTGTGAAATGTAAACAGCCCGGTAAGAAGCTACAATGATAACTAACTTGCCGAGCGGCACACCATTAGAAAGAGGCAGCACTGGGGTGCCTGGGGGGCGGGGCTCAGTTGGTTGGGCGCCTGACTCTTGATTTCGGCTCAGGTCATGATCTCCTGGGTTGTGAGTTTGAGCCCCGCCTTGGGCATTGGGCTCTTTGCTGACGGTGCTTGGGATTCTCTACCTTTGTCTCTGCCTCTCCCCTGCTTATTCTCTTTCTCTTCTCTCAAAAATAAATAAACTAAAACAAAAACATTTTTTTAATAAAAGAGACAGAACTGACTTGAGCCTAGAAGTCTGATCATTCTTTATACTTGTCATCTAGTGAGCTCTTCCATTGTTTGAATATATCGCATTGCTCCTTTTTTGTGTTTTCTTCCCCGGAAACAAGAACATCTCCAGTTTGGAGGAGACCTCCAAATAAACACTGGCAGGTGAAAGCACCACGGGTGTTTGGAGTTCCTGGCACACATTTGGTGTTACTCTCCTTCTCTAGGGCACTACGATCTGGTCAAGCCCTGTCCAGCAGTTTAGTATCATGCATCTGGCGACCCTCCCTCACCTGCATCTGGCAGTCACTGTGGATTTGAAAGGAACTGTCAAAGTGTGGAACTGTCAGGATCGGGACCCGCTGGCTGCCTTCCCCATATCTCTGGCCTGCTTGTCCTTGGAAGTCTGTCTCACAGAGGACGGCCCATTCCTGATGGTAAGGAAGCCCTGCATCTGGAGGGGGCCCACAAAACAAAATGCCTGCTGCCTCGGCCACCGTGGCCCCATTATTGTCACATCACAGTCTGTCTTCTTGAGTCATCCCTACCACGTACCCAAAGGGTCAAAACAGACCAAAGAATGTTGGTCGTACAAACATTGCTACCATCTTGGCCTTTGATCTGGCGCAAGTACGTTCCCCTGGTCATTCCAAAAAAGAAAAAAAAATCCCTGGGTTACTTCATACCCATGTCCCTTCTTTCAAGTGTACATTGTGCAGTTCACGATCTTGGACATGGACTGTGGAGGGACAGCTGAGGGGTTGGGAAGACATAGAGAAAACAGTGTTGGTGTTTTATTCCTTGGGCTCATTCTCACAACGTCGAGGCAGGTTTTAATCTCCATTATGTGACGGAAGGAACAGTACTATATATTTTAAAATAAAATGCGAGACTTGACCTCAAGAAACCATAAGATTGTGACTTGAGCTGAAACCAAGAGTTGGGCACTTAACCAAGTGAAGCCACCCAGACGCCCAAAACCAGATATTTTGCAACTGACAGTGCTGCCTTTTGTGTGCTTTATAATCTTCTGCTCCTTCCGTTAACATGGCGGTGGTGCTTTGGTTTCAGGTAGGCAATGCTGAAGGTGACATCTACACGCTGACAGTACCTGAGCTCAGGTGTGTTTCTAAAGTCCATGCATTTAAATACAAGATTGACCTCCTACACTGCTCTCCTGACATGAAATGGATCTTTGCGTCTGGGATGCATCAGAATATCTTACCCAGGGTAAGTGTTGCTCTGCAGGTTAACCTTGGGGGGACAGGGTCAAGCATTAGGAAGGTGAAGTTCAGGAAGTGTCGGAGAACCTGTAAAAAAAAAAAAAAACTCAGCAAGGACCAGACACAGGGCTCCCGTCTCTCAAAGGCCATAGCACATTGAGAATCCCTTTCAATAGCCAAGAAGCAGTGTTCTTGAAAGTGATGATGTCTAGGTGCAAAAACAAACGTTCGTTCATGAAAATTTGCATCGAGAAGCCTGAATCGTCCAAAGAGCTAGAGGAAGGTGAGGGGGCTTGCAAGAGCGGGGGATCTCTAGGAACCTTATGGACTTTAGCCTTCCTTGCTCTTATCCACTGTGGCTAGAAAGTATAAAGAAGGCCACAGGTCTGCCTCTCAGTGGCACTCGGAGAAAGTCTGTGGCCTTTGAGCCAAGCCATTTTTACCATGGCACAGGTGGACAGGGCACCGGAGAGCAAGGAGCTGAGAGGACGCAGCAAAAGTAAAGCCACCCTTGACCCCTTCTCCAAGGAGGGAAGATCTGTCGAGTCCTAGGCCACTTGATCTGGGCTCCAATGTGGCCAGACGCTTCTGTACCTCCGAGGCACGCCAGAAGTGTGGCTGCGGGGCCTTCGCTCTCTGTGATCACCACAGGCAGGATAGAAAGACAGTGAGGTCCTTGGATGTCAAGTGACAAGCCGTGATACTCTGCTTCCAAAGATTCAGAATACAGTTTGGCTACAAAACAAGGATTTGGGGTTTTTTTTGTGGGTTTTTTTGTGTTTTTGTTTTTAAGTAGGCTCCATGCCCAGTGTAGGGCTTGAATTGACCTTGAGATCAAGAGTCACATGTGCCACAGGCTGAGCCAGCCAGGCACCCCACAAAACAAGGATTTTCTTTTTAATGTCTATTTGTTTTGAGAGCACACGCGTGCAAGTGGGGAAGAGCAGAGAGAGAGGGAGGGAGCGAGCGTCTTAAGCAGGCTCCACACTCAGAGCCCAGCCAGCATGGGGTTTGATCTCACAACCATGAGATTGTGACCTGAACCTGAACCAAAATCAAGAGTCAGACACTTAACTGACTGAGCCAGCCAGGTGTCCCACAAAATAAGGATTTTTAAGGAGGCTTTTCTAGAGTCTCTCCTGCACGGAGATGTTCCTTCCCTCTTCCCCTGACTGCGTGTGCAACAATCTCTCTGTAGGTCTTTTTCACAGAGCGCTTGCTGAAACCGTTGGAAGGCGAAAGCCCCCAGTCACTCTCTATCCCGTTTTCGTCGTGCTGCAGAGCCTGCTGGGCCCCAAGGAAGACAAGCAGGATAACAGTGATGTACCGAAGAGGCTCTTCCAGAAAGACAGGATTTACCACCTTTGACCTAATAACTGAGAGGACTGGGGACAGAACAGTCATCCAAGGTAGGCGGTGCCACACCAGAAACTGGAAACACGGCATCTCCTCCCCTCACACGTGCATTCTTTTGAAGCTATAAATGTATGTAAATGGTCTGTGTGAAGCAGGAGGGGATTTCTTTAGCTGCAGGCTAACCCTTGCCTGTGCGTCTCTGATGCCCACGCTCTGAACTCTACGGTCCACCCTGCACTCGGACAGATGTGTTTTTATTTACTTGTTTTTTTAGAGTGTGCGCATGAGCAGGGAAGGAAAGAAAATATTTTTATTTTTAATTATTTTTATTTTACTGTTTATTTTTGAGAGAGAGAAACAGAACATGACTGGGGGAGGGGCAGAGAGAGAGGGAGACGTAGAATCCGAAACAGGCTCCGGGCTCTAAGCTGTCAGCACAGAGGCCAACAGGGGGCTTGAACTCACAGTGAGATCAAGACCGGAGCCGAAGTCAGACACTTAACCAACTGAGCCACCCAGGTGTCCCGAGAGAGAGTGTGAGACAGAAAATCTTAAGTAGGCTCCATGTCTGGCCCTGCATAGAGCCCAACAGGGAGTTGATCTCCTAACTGTGAGATCATGGCCTGAGCCAAAATCAAGAGTTAGATGCTCAACGGATTGAGCCACCCAGCTGCGCCTTGGGTATCCTGCTTTCGGGCCTGGGTCCCAACGGCCCCTCAAGTGCCTGAGCTGTCACTGTCCACCGCCCTCTGTTCCCATGTCCTAACACCTGTTACCGTGGTCAATGACCTGTATCTGTCACCGGCCTGTCCTTCATTTTCCTCACCGGACTGACGTCCCATGAAAGTAACAAGTATGTTTCCTCATCCATGTAAAGACCCCGTTCTGACTAAATGACTCAACATGCGTTTGTTCTGCATGACAACAGCCCAGCAGATCGCAACTTTCCTGTTGCCGCTTCACATGGAGAGTCCGATTTGGATGGAAGCCGGTGATGGAAATCTGATCATCTTTGAGAGCGGACGGTACTTGTTCGTCTTCACCATCAGCGGGCACCAGCTGCAACGATTTGACGACCACCAGAGGACCATCGGCAGTTTATGGGCGGTACGTATGCCCCGTCTCCCTGCGCTGCTCACTGCTCGGACTGTGCCTCTGGGCACTCACCCCAGGCCTCCTTTGAAGGATTCTCTGCATGTCCTCACCACGTCCATGGACGACTCTCTGCATGTGTACATGTGGGAAGAGGAGGGCCGTTACCCCTACCTCAAGAGCTGCTGTCACCTGGAAAGCATAGGGAGTTGCCTGGCACCAAGCTGGTAAGCCCCGCGGCCTGAACGCCCCCTCAAGATTTTAGTTTTCTACAGTAAAAAAAAAAAAAAAACGGATAGCAGCTGAGGGTTGTTTTGTTTTTTAAATTATTCAAGGACTTATAGGAATAAACTGATGTCCAAAAAGAGAATTGCTAATTCTTGGAGTAGGAGTATGTTCACAGCCCTTGCAGTAGATTTCAAAAGGGTTTCCAAAATGGCTCCTATTTATTTGCCGACAGCAGGATATAGATCTATATCCTCAGTGTCCCATCTTGATTTGCAAGGTTTATACCTTTTTTGAGTTCATCAGTCATTTGAGTCAATTCTTCAGCAAGCTGTTTGAAAAATAAAAATTTTTTAAATGTTTATTTATATTAGGGGGGTGGGGAGAATGAACAGGGGAGGCCTAGAGAGAGAGGGAGACACGGAATCCGAAGCAGCAGGCTCCAGGTTCTGGGCTGTCAGCACAGAGCCCGATGCAGGTCTCAAACTCATGAACCGGGAGGTCATGACCTGAGCTGAGCTGAAGTCCCACGGTTAACAGACTGAGCCACCCAGGTGTCGCCTTAGCAAGCTGTTTTTATCTCCATTTTAGTTTTCTTCTCGGTTGCTTGCCTTCATCTAAATTCTTTTTCTTGAGGTTTTACATACTGTACATAGGGTTCTTGCTTTTTATATACATTGTTGCTTGTCCTTCTAATGTTTATTTTTGGCAATATCTAACAAAATACAATACATGTACCCTTTGAACTGCCAGGACCACTGATAGGAATTTACTTTGACGGTACGCCTCCAATGATTAAAAATACATTGGTTGGTGCACCTGCGAGGCTCTGCTGGTTGAGCGTCCAACTCAGTTTCCACTCAGGTCATGATCTCTGGGCTTTCTGGGTTCAAGCCCTGTGTTGGGTTCTACACTGACAGTGTGGAGCCTGCTTAGGATTCTCTCTCCCCCTCGCTCTCTCTGCCCCTCCATTTGTGTGGTCTCTGTCCATAAATAAATAAATAAAACAAACTTTAATAAAAAAAAAAAAGTAAATAAATAAAAACAATTGGTTGTTTATCGCGACATGAGTTGTGATTGCCAAATGCTGGAAGCCAGCTAAGTGCCCTAACATAAGAGATTGTTTAAGTTACTATGGCAGGTCCACATACTGGCGTATTGTGTGACTGTAATTTAAATCTCTATGTTCAGAAGTTATTTCAGTGTTTTTGAGGCACAAAAAAATTCTTTAAGCATTTATAATATATAATTAGAACAGATTTTATTTTTTGCTCTTTATCATATTTAATCTTAGCCTACTAAGTCACAAATGCTTTTCTTTCAATAATTTTAAATAGCTCCCCTTCATACTTGATGATGTCCCTTACTGTGCAGCATTGTCTTTTATACATCTTATTTTTTTACCAATGCAAAGAAGATTTCTGTCTTCCCCCAGTAGGATCCATTTGTCCAACACAGTTTAGTTTTGACAGAAATACAGGCTTTTAATCAGAAGCACAAACCAGAGTGTCCCTCTCCTGCTCCACTGCAGCGGGTCCCTCCTTCCATCCCAAGCACCAGGCCGCCATTGATCTGTTTTCTGTCCCTATTAATTACTTTAAATTTTCTAAAATTTTGTGTAAATGGGATTACATGGTATATATTCCTTTGTGTCTAGCTTTTCGTTTTTTTTTTAAGTTTATTTTGAGAGAGAGCTCACACGTGTGCGTGGGAGAATTGGGGAGGGGCGGGGGGAGAGAGAATGCCAAGCAGTCTTCTTGCCGTCAGCGCAGAGCCCGGTGCGGGGCTCGATCTCAGGCAATCATGAGATCGTGACCTGAGCAGAAATCAAGAGTCAGACATTAAACTGACTGAGCCACCCAGGTGTCCTGTGTTTCACTTCTTTCAGTGAGCATGGTGTCACCCTTGCTGAGCGGATCAGTAATTCACTCCCTTGTACTGCTGGGTCCTTTACTACGGTCCCGTTGTGTAGATGGACCACAGCTCATCACCTCACATAAATGTTGTTTCTAGCTTGGGATAAACATGTTTTCCTATCTACCTCAGAGTGGAAGTGTTAGGTTATATGACCTGCTTCACTTTATAAGAAGCTGCAAACGCTTTCCTAGCGCGCTGTGCACTTTTGCATTCCCCCTTGGTATTGTTCCGTTTTCGTTTTATTTCTACATTCTAAAGGGCGTGTAGTGCTCTCTCATTACGGTTTTATTGTCTCTTTCCCTAGTGATGATACGCAGCTTTTCATTGGCTTATTTGCCTTCCAGATATCTTTTTTTGGTGAAGCATTTTTTCAAACCTTTTGTATGTTTTTTAGTTGGGTTGTTTATTGAGCTTTGATAGTTCTTTATATATTCAGAATGTAAGTTTTATAAGATAAGAATTTGCAATACTTTTTTTTCCACTTTGTGGTTTGTCTTTCTATTCCAACACTGTCTTTCAAAGAGCAAGTCTTCTTAATTTTGATAAAGTCAATTTTTTTTCTAAAAAGATGAGGTTTGGGATGTTGTATCTAAGAAATTTTTGCCCAACCCAAGGTCACAAAGATTTTCCCCTATGTTTTTGTCAAAATTGTATAGTTTTAGGTTTCATGTTTAAATCTATTATCCATTTTGGGTTTATTTTTTTGAGAGGGAGCACATGAGCTGGGGAGGAGCAGGAGGCGGCACCATGCCTAGTGTGGAGCCCGATGTGAGGCTTGATCTCATGACTGAGATAGTGACCTGGGCCGAAATCAAGAGTCAGATGCTTAACCGACTGAGCTACCTAAGTGCCCCAGTCTGTTATCCATTCTGAACTAAATTTTATATAGAGCAAGATATAGATCAAGGTTTCTTTCTTTTTTTTTTTTTTTTTTTTTTTTTTTTTTTTTTTTTTTTTTTTTTTTTTTTTTGGCATACCAGTATTTTATTATTCAGCTCCATTTGTGGTAGGAAAAAAACATTTTTCATTGAGAATATATATATATATACACACACACACACTATAATATATGTTAATTTCAAGACTCTTTTGTTCCAAGGACCTATGTGTCAATCCTTTCTCTCATAGCACACTGCTTTGAAAGTGTAACTTTATAGAAACTTAAAAATCTGATGATAGGAGTGCTCCAGTTTGTTCTTTTGCAAAATTACTATGACTATTCTGGTTCCCTTGGTTTTTTGTTTTGTTTTGTTTTGTTTTGATTTAAAAATTTTTTTATGTCTTTTATTTATTTTTGAGACAGAGACAGTGTGAGCAGCGGAGGGTCAGAGAGAGGGAGATACAGAATCCGAAGCAGGGTCCAGGCTCTGAGCTAGCTGTCAGCATAGAGCCTGATGTGGGGCTCGAACCCACAAACCGCGAGATCATGACTTGAGCCGAAGCCAGACGCTTAACCGACTGAGCCACCCAGGCGCCCCTGGTTCCCTTGTTTTTCACATATATTTTAGAATAAGTTTGTAAATGTCTACAGAAATCTTGCTGGGGGTCATGCTGCTGGCTCAGTTGATGGAGCATGTGACTTTTGATATTGGGGTGGTAAGTTTGAGTCCCACATGGGTCTTAGAGATTATTTAAGGAAAAAAAAATTAGGGGCTCCTGGGTAGCTTAGCAGAAGAGCACATGTGACTCTTGATCTTCTGATCATGAGTTCAAGCCCCACACTGGGTGTAGAGATTACATACATACATACATAAACTTTAAAAGAAACAGAATACACACACATACAGACACACATAGTTCTGCTGGGGTTTATACTGGAATTCTATTGGATCTATAGAGAAGTTTGGGGATCTTTACAGTTGATTGTCTTTACAATTGAGTCTTCCAATCATGAACCTTATATCTTATTAAGTCTTCCTTATTTTATTAGTGTTTTTGTAGTTTTCAAGACACAGATTTTGCAAATATTTTATAAGATTATACCTAAGTACTTAGTGGTTTGGGTGCTACCATAAACAAACAGTAATGTCTTCAACTTTCTATTTTTTTATTAATAGGATGTAGAAATAAGATGGACTTTTTAAATTTTATTTTTTGAGAGAGCACAAGCGGGGGAGGAGCAAAGAGAGAGGGACAGAGGAACTGACGCGGGCTCTGTGTGGACAGGCTGACAGCAGTGAGCCTGATGTGGGGTTTGAACTCATCAACTGTGAGATCATGGCCTGAGCCAAAGGCAGACACAACCAACCAAGCCACCCAGGTGTCTCATGATTGACTTTTGAAATACTAACTTGGTATCCTGCAACCTTGGTAAACTGTTATTCAAATAGCTTTTCTTAATAGATTTATTGATAGTTTGTGATTTTTCTATGTATATAATCATGTCATCTGTCAATAGGTTTTTTCCCCCATGCTTTCCATCTGTACATGTTTTATTCCTTGGTCTTGACTTAATTGCATTGGATATAACCTTCAATAACAAGGGGCACCTGACTGGCTCAGTTGTAGAGCAGGCAACTCTTGACCTCAGGGTCATGAGTCCAAGCCCCACATAGGGCATAGAGCTTACTTACATACATAAAAACCTTCAGTAACAACATTGGAGTGAAGAGCAGGTATCCCTGCCTTTTATAGAAAGTGTTGAGTCTTTCACCATTATAATATCCATTGTTTGTTTTTGTAGTTGCCTTTATTTAGAGTCAGGAAGTTCCCTTCTAGTCCTGATTTGCCGAGGGTTTTTATCAACAGATGTTTAATTTTGCCAAATGCTTTTCCTGCATAAATTACTATAAGAACATACTTCTTTTTAATTTTTAATTATTTAAGATTTTATTTTTAAAAATTTTAATGTTTATTTTTGAGAGAGAGGGAGAGACCATGAGTGGGGGGAGGGGTAGAGAGTGAGGGCAACAGAGCAGCACAAAGCAGCTCTGTGCTGACAGCAGAGAGCCGGATGTGGAGCTCAAACTCCTGAACCATGAGATCATGACCTGAATGAAGTTGGATACTTAACTGACTGAGCCACACAGGTGGCAGATTTTATTTTTATTTTTAAAAACATTTTAATGTTTATTTTTGAGAGACAGAGACAGCACGAGCAGGGGAGGGGCAGAGAGAAAGAGACACAGAATCCGAAGCAGGCTCCAGGCTCTGAGCTAGTGGTCAGCACAGAGCCTGACGTGGGGCTCGAACCCACAAACTGTGAGATCATGACCTGAGTCAAAGCCAGACACTTAACCGACTGAACCACCCCCAAGATTTTATTTTTAAATGATTTCCATGCCCAACATGAATCTCAAACTCCTGACCCCAAGATCAGTCTTGGCATGCTGTACCAACTGAGCCAGCCAGGTGTCACTCATTTTTCCTTTTTAGGCTGCTAATAAGTCAAATACATTGACTTTTCTGAATATTGAACCAGCCTTGCATTCCTGAAATAAACTCCACTTGGTCATATTGTTTTCTTTTTATATATTGCTAGATTCAATTTACTAATATTTTGTTAACAATTTTTGCTTCTGTATTCATGAGGGATATTAATTGGTAGTCTTATGTATTGTCTTTGTCACATTTTGGCATTAAAATAGCAGTGGCTCCATAAAATTAGTGGCAAGTGTTTCCTCACCTTCTATCTTCTGGAAAAGATTTTGTAGAATTGGTGTTATTTCTTCTTTAAAAGTTTAATAGGGGGCATCTGGGTGGTTCAGTTAAGCACCAGACTCTTGATCTCAGGGTTGTGAGTTCAAGCCCTGCATTGAGCTCTGCACTGGGCATGAAGCTTACTTCAAAAACAAACAAACAAAAACAAATAAAATTTAATAGTCTCCAGTGGACCATCTAGGCCTGGAGATTACTTTTTTGGAAGGTTATAACTATGAATTATTTAATCGTTATAGAGCCATTCAGATTTTTACAGAGTGAGCTTTGGTAGTTTATGGTTTTCCAGGAATTAGTCATTTCATCTAACTTGTCAAGTTTGTGTGTGGATTTGTTCCTGCAAAATCTATGGTGATAGCAACTCCTTGACTCCTGATATTGGTGATTTTTTAAATTTTCTTTGCCAGTCTTTTTTTTTTTTTTAACATTTATTTATTATCGAGCGTGAGAGAGACACAGCATGAGCAGTGGGTGTGGTGGGGAGGGGGGAGCAGAGAGAAGGGAAAACACAGAATCTGAAGCAGGCTCCAGGCTTTGAGCTGTCAACACAGAGCCCGACACAGGGCTCGAACTCACAAACCGTGAGATCATGACCTGAGCTGAAGTCAGACGCTTAACTGACTGAGCCACCCAGGTGCCCCTCTTTGCCAATCTTAATAGAGGTTTCTCAATTTCAATTACCTTTTCAAAGAAACTTTTCTGTTCAGTTTCATGTCTGCTCTTTTATTTCCTTCTTGCTTTGGTTTATTTTGTTCCCTAACATTTTAATATTTGAGGTGGAAATTTAGATTATTGCTTTGAGCCCTTTTTAAATATAAGCATTTGATGCTCTAACTTCCTCACTAAGCACTGCTTTGGCTGCAACTTACAAATTTCAGTGATTGTATTTTTATTTTCACTCAGTTCTATATAGTTCTATTTTCATTCTCACTCAGTTCCATATAGTTTTTTAAAATGTTTGTTTTGAGAGTGGAGGGAGACAGAGACAGAGGGTGAAGGTGAGCTAGCAGGGGAGGGGCAGAAACAGAATCTCAAGCACAGAGCCTGACCCAGGGCTTGATCCCGTGAACTATGGGATCATGACCTGAGCCAAAACCAAGACTGGGACACTTAACCAACTGAGCCACCCAGGTGCTTCTTTTCCATATGTATTTTTAAATTTCCCTTTCCCCCTTTGACCCATGGTTTATTTTCAAGTTATTTAACAGAAAGTGTAATATTAATTTCAGGACTATGTAGAGACTCATGGATTACTTAAGTGTGCTTATTTTTCAAGTGTTTGGATATTTTATTTCTTTTGATTTCTAGTGTAAATCAATTATCTTTAAATTATATTTAAATTATCTTAATTTATCTTTTTCAGTTCCTCCATATCTTTTCTGATTTTTGATCTAGTGGTTCTACAAATTAGGAGATCATTGAGTTTCCTCACTATAAATGTGGATTTGTCTCTTTTTCCTTTAATTCAGTTTTGGGGTGCCTGGGTGGCTCAGTTAAGCATCCAACTTCGGCTTAGGTTATGATGTCATGGTCTGTGAGTTCAAGCCCTGCAGCTGGCTTTGTGTTGGCAGCTGAGAGCCTGGAGCCTGCTTCCAATTCTGTGTCCCGTCTCTGCGCCCTCCCCTGCTCATGAGTTCTCTCCCCCAAAACAAAAAAAAATTTTTAATTCTATTAGTTTTTACGTCATTGTGCAGCTCTGTTATTTGGTTCATACGTGTAGTAGTATTATGTCCTCTTGGTTACTTGGCCCTTTTATTTTTGTGTAATGTCCCTCCTGGTCCTTGGCAGTTTTCTTTGCTCTGAGATCTACGTTACCTGTTATTCATTTAGCTAGTCCTGCTCTTTTGATTAATGTTTGTAGGTTCCATGGTTTTCCATTCCTTTACTTCCAATCTGCTTATATCCTTACAGTTGAAGTGAGTTTCTTGTAGACAGCATCTAATTGCATCATGATTCTTATCCACATTGTGCCAAGATTTTTTAATTGGTATATTAACTTTTCTTATTTGGAAAATGCGCTATTTCCTTCTGGCTTCTATGGTAGCCAATGAGAAATCCACCGTCAAAGTGGTGTTCTTCTATAGATAAAGTGTCATTTTTCTCGGGCTGATTTCAAGCTATTTTGTCTTGTTTTCAGAAACTTGGTATGTTTGATGTAGACTTTTTTGAATTTAACCTGTTTGGGTTTGATCAACTTTTTCAATCTGTAGGTTTACCAAATTTGAGGAGTTTTTAGCTATTACTTGAGTCCACCTCTACTCACCTTAGTGCAGGGGAGGAGATGGTCAACAGGGGTCCACCTCACAGTCTCCCTAGGGGGAGGGGTCAAGGTGCCACTGTTGCTCAGGTTAGTGCAAGGCAGGGATGGCTAACAGGACTCTACCCCCGGTTTCTGGACTCCTGCAGAAGAGGGTAAGAGTATCACCTCCTTAATCCAGGATGAGGAGAGCTGATAGGGCCATGCCTCACAACCGCCCCCTCACCCCATGGGGAGGGAGGCGTGACCTCTTTTTAGGTATTTGCCCGGAATAGAGCAGGTATAGTCAAAGGGAACAGAATTCTATTTTAAAATAAAAATATTCTCATTGTTAAATACTATCTCTGATTTGCTAGATGATCTTGATAATTCTGGCACTGCATCTCAGGGCAGGTTCAGATTGCTTGCTACTCCTGCAAATCAGCTAAAATTGCCAGATCTGTGCAGCCATTCAAAACCAAATCTAAGAGTGACTTCAGTGATCAAAGGACCAATTGATTTGGGAAAAAGGTATCTGTCAGGTTCAAATTTAGTATCAATAATAGAAATAACTACTTTCCCTCTTGTCCACTAATTACTTTTTTTTTTTCTGTTGGCAGCTCTGTCTCCAAAGCAATATGTGATAACATAAGCATAGTATGTGTGGTATCAAAGATTCAGGAGTCCAGGATTCAGGAGCCCAGCATTCTGGTGATGTATTCTTTGCATATGTAATATGGAAACTAATGGAATTAACCTTGCATCCTCTTCCTCAATATAGTAAAGAGAATTCTGTTTGCAAACTCAGAATGATTATTTTAGGGATACTGGGAAAGAAGCAATGATTTGATTATCTTTGGAAAATCAGACACTGTAACAGATGGAATGTGGAGCAACATATCCGTTGTCCTTGCCATCAGGGACAGTATCAAATACTAAGGCTGTAAAATGGTCACACAAATCAATTCAAGGGGAGCATATAAGAGGAGAAAGTGTGGGGGCGCCTGGGTGGCTCAGTAGGTTAAGCATCTCGGCTCAGGTCATGATCTTGTGGTTTGTGGGTTCGAGCCCCACGTCGGGCTCTGTGCTGATAGCTAGCTCAGAGCCTGGAGCCTGCTTCAGATTCTATAGCTCCCTCTCTGACTCTCCCCTGCTTTCTGTTTGTCTCTCAAAAATAAATAATTTTTTTAAAAAGGGGAAAGTGTTGAGGCTAGTTTAAAAGTGAAGGCACAACCCTCTTGATATCAGGGCTGTGAGTTTGACCCCCATGTTGGGCATGCAGCCTACTTAAAAATTGAAGGGGCTCCTAGCTGGCTCAGTTAGTGGAGCATGCAACTCTTGATCAGGGTTGTAAGTTCAAGCCCATGTTGGGTGTAGAGATTACTTTAAAAAAATTAAATCTTTAAAAGTAAATAAAATAATTGAAAAGATGAAGGCCCTCTGTAGTAGTCGTTATTCTTGCCTAAAAGCAAAACTACTGTAAAATGGAAGCAAAAAATAAATATTAGAAAAACAAGACATTAATATTTAAAGGTGGCTAGAAGAGACTTTGGCATTTTTTTATTACCATCTATTTCCTAAGAGAACTAGGAAATAAAGTTTCCATTTCTGTATCACCACAGCCACTGTAATGGAGGCAATAAAGAATTGTCCCCTCCCCTGGCTCAGAATTCAGAGTTCAGGGGAGAGCACTAATCACTCTAGCCTAAGAGCCACGGGTCTCCTGTCCTGACTTCGGGAGGCAGAGCAGAGTGGAAGACAGATGACCTGAGCGAGTAGACAGGACTCTGAGGGGAATGTAATCTCAATGGGAGAGTTCTCCAGTGAGCAGTCTGGGTTTGTTAATGTGCTCCCCTCCCCATCCTCTCTAAGAAATAAAATAAACATTAAAAAAACGTTTATTTTGACCAAGAGTGTGAGCAGGGAAGAGGCAGAGAGAGGGACAGCGGATGCTGAGCGGGCACTGTGCTGACAGCAGGGAGCCAGATGTGGCGCTCGAACTCATGAACTAGGAGATGATGACCTGAGCCATCCAGGTGCCCGGGTCAAATTAAACATTAAGCTGTGACCTGGAGGATAAAGGAAAGGAAGCCCAGTGAGGGGTCTCTGGAGAAGACCAGGTTGGGCGGAGAAGCTGACAGGAGCTACACTGTAAATGGCACCTGAAAGTGCCGGGACAGTCACGTGTCTGGTTTAGGTCAGAAGGAAGTCTCATGGCTGAAGTCAGGAGTACTACTAACCCAAGGCTAGAAAGTCAGTGTCCAGTCACACAGACCTTTGCAGGAAATAATCCACATATTTTTGTTTTTAACAAATGCTATAAAAGACCTATATTGTATAGATCTATATTCTTTGAGAGTAGGCTGAGGAGGAGCAGAGAGAGAATCCTAAGCAGTGCAGAGCCTGATGTGGGACTCAAACTCAAACTATGAGATCATGACCTGAGCCGGTAATTAAGAGTCAGATGCTTAATAGACTAAGTCATCCAGGTGCCCCTATAGATCTATAAAAAGATCCTTTTCATTGACATTTAGGAAATTGACTTAGTTTCAGGTATATGCTATGGCTATTTCTAATATGTTATATACCAATTTTACCTCAATTAAAAAAACAACCACAGTAAGGAAAGGCAGCAGGTCATTGTCTTGATTAGAATCTATTATAAAGGTAATATGTGGCAGTAGACACAAAGATGTGACAAAGGAAAAGTATGTGAAATATGTGGACTATAAGCACAAAGAATGTAACTTGTCAAAGGAAACAGGAGTAAAAATCCCACAGCATCTGTGGTTTCTAAATAACCTAAGTTAAAGAGAAACAAAATTAAACTGCTTTTAGGCTTTCATTTTCCAAAAAAAAAAAAAAAGTGGTCAAGATATGTAGAGAACACTTTCTACACACAGCCCCAAACATCTTTCAAAACTACAAATGCAAAAAACCTTAAAAATCCATGGTTAAAGTGGTTAGAATTGAAGAGAAACCTTCTAAGTTGGGGAATGGGGAAGGAAAGGGATAAATCCCAACAATACTGCCACATGCCTTATTCATAGACGTTTTAAGGACTCCGCGATGGAATACAGGACCCCTGGTGAAGCAGAGGGCAGGTCACAGAGCTGTAAGGTCTGGGATCCTCAGAAAGGGGACTGTCCTTTCACTGTAGGTAAACTGAAGGGAAATCTACCCCTTGGAGAAGGACGAGGGGCGAGCTGCCTCTCACAGCTCCCCTTCTCCCTCCTGGGAGGTGGAGTTGACATCAGTCAAGGTCCCAGGACCAGATAGAGGTCACATATAAATTAAGGTAACTCGATGAAGGTTTAATTAAGGCTAATGAAGAGACTACTCTAATTTGGATCTGGGGTAAAAAAAAAAAATTCAAGAAACCACAGAAATAATAAACCTAGTGATATTTTAGCCCCTTCTTTTTGTAAACATCCCCTACAAGGCTCTGGCAGTCCAGTTCGGACCTGTGCTCCCTAATCCAGGCCAGGTTTTATTTCTGTCTCCGCCCCAGGAAGCTCTGGGGTGGGCACCAGCTGCTGGGGCCTACCTGTGAGGCTGGACCGGGAAGGGTGAAGGCCCACCACAGCCAACTCAGCTACAGAAGGGGTACTGACCCCCCCTTCATTCCCCTCTGACCCCCCCCTTCATTCCCCTGGGACCTCCAGCGCTGAAAGCCACCCCTGAGTGCTGGCTAACTATAGACCCCAGCGAATTAAACAGGGCTATTCCTTTCATTAAAACTCCTCTACTAGATATCATTGCTTTAATGGATACATTCAAGAAACACGAATGATTTACGGATTTGACTAACCTGTTCTATGTAGAAAACCTTTACCAGAGAGAGTCATCCTCTCTCGCACCTCGTCCCTCACTCCACTCATGGCAGGGGAGTGACCTCGGGCTTGCTCCTGACCCCCTGGAAGGGGAGCCGTGGAAAAACCCACAGGCCCCAAATGGTGTCCCTCAAATTAGGCATTAGGGCTTGGTTTAGTGATTTGGGGCCCTGACCTTGTTACAGTTTCAGCCCCCCAGAAATGTAACCTTTACCTGGTCAACATGGGAATTTCCAGGTCAGCACTAGGAAATTTACTGCTAGACCCCTTCTGTCCCCCTTAGGGGCCCCACCTCGCAACCTTGCCTAAAACAATGAGTTTGTTGATAATCATTTCCTTTTGTCCACTCCCTCTCTCTCTTTAAAAACCTTTCCTTTACTGGAGCCTTTTGGAGCTCCCCTTTATTTGCTAGCTAGATGGGGATGCTGTCCAACTCACTAATAGATTAATAAGGTCAATTAGATCTTTAAATTTTACTCAGTTGGTTAAAGCATCCGACTTCGGCTCAGGTCGTGACCTCCAGGTCAAGGTCTGGGAGTTTGAGCCCCGCATCATGCCTGCTTCGGATTCTGTGTCTCCCTCTCTCTCTGCCCCTCCCTGCTTATGCTCTCTCTCAAAAATAAACATTAAAAAATGTTAATATAGCAAATAAAATTTACTTGGTTGAATTTTTGTAACTTAGCAGCATTGCCCTGGATGGGACAGCAGCATATGGCAGGTCCTAGGACACCAACAGCTGCCCTACAGATGACTTTCAGCTCGAGCTCCGACTCTGTGGCTGTGTCTCTTCCTTACCTGAGCAGTCCCTACCTTCCCCAGTCCAGCCACACAGTGTCCCCCAGCCCCACGGGCGCGCAGGCAGCTAAAGGAGCATGGGGTCTAGCGTTCCTTAGCATATCCTGCTGCTTATTCGTAAACACACCAAAGGCGCCATAATATTGATCTGCTAACAAAACAGATGAATCAAAATCTTTCTGGGGGATCAATTCTCCTGGCTCTCTCTACTCCTCAATGGTCAGACTGGCTGGGGTTAAAAAAAAAAAAAAGGGGGGGGTTAAAATCCTAGTTTGTGACTTTCTAGGATTCTGGATCCTAAGATTCCTAAGGTGCTTTATCACTGGCTCCAAAAACAAGAACAAGACCGGTTACCTCAAAAGCCTGCTGGTGCCAGACTCAAATTTTAACACACTATTTTTGAAATAGCCCAAGCAAGCAGATTTACAGCCTCTCTGCTTTTTATACCCCCATTAACCCCCCCCCCCCCAACACACACACACAGCCATTTGCCACTGATAAGCCAGAACCTTCTGGCTGCCAGTCATTTGGGACTATTTGACCCAGAGCCCTGCCCCTCCCCCTCAACTCGCAAGTGCACAAGCTGTGCTGCTGGGCTACCTCACCTAGACACCTAAGTCCCCTTGTCCCACCTCCATCTCCTCTCTCCCAGAGCACCGTGTCCTTCCCTCAGGATGGCGGCCTCTGCACCACAAGCTTCTAGAGGGTCTTGTGAGCTGAGGAGCTTCCCCTCCAAGCACCACTCAGTAAAGCTTGTGTCATTGCCTCTTGTGGTTAAATCTTTTTCCTTGATCAGCCCCCAAATCCTCTAAGCCCCTACAGACCTATATTCCAAACATAAAGAACTCCTGGGGCACCTGGGTGGCTCAGTGGATTGAGCATCTGACTCTTGATTTCAGCTCAGGTCATGATCTCACAGTTTGTGGGTTCCAGCTCTTCCCTGACAGATTCTCTCTCCACTGCCCCCTCCTGCATTCATGTGTACTCTTTCAAAATAAACTTTAAAGAGCTCTTAAAACAAGAAAACCAACCAATTAAAAATGGGCAAAAGACAAACAGCTACTTCACCAAAGACAATATACAAGAGGCAGACAAGTTCATGAAAAGATGATCAGCATCACTAGCCACTAAGGAAATCCAAATTAAAACCACAATGAGATGCCATATACACCCATTAGAGTGGCAGGGAGACGCTGGAGAACGTAGAGCAATGAAAGTAGGAACTTTGCTGGCAGAAACACAAAATACTACAGCCATTTTTTTGAAATAGTTGGGCAATTTCTTGTGAAATAAAACATGCACTTGCTATATTAACCAGCAATCCCACTTCTAAGTATTTACCTAAGAGAAATGAAAACTTCTGGTCACACAGAAACCTGTATGTAAATGCTTATAGCAACTGTATTTATAATCACCAAAAACTGGAAACAACCTAAATGTCCTTCAACTGGTGAAAAAATCAACTTGGGTCCATCCATACAATGGAATGCTACCACCAACAAAGATAAATCAACTATTGATGCACACAAGTTTTTTTTTTTTGACATCAGCCTTAGCAACATTTTTCTAAATAGGTCTCCTCAGGCAAGGAAAATAAAAGCAAAATTAAACCATTGAAGCTACATAAAACTAAAAGGCTTTTGCACAGGAAAAAAAAAACCCATCAACAGACAGGCAACCTACTGAATGGGAGATCTTGCAAATGATATATTTGATAAGGGGTCAACATCCAAAACATTAGTTTATAAAATATCCAATTAACACTCAAAATGAAAGTTCTACAACTTAACATCAAACAAGAATCCAATTAAAAAATGGGCAGAGGACCTGAACAGACATTTTTCCAAAGACCTACAGCTGGCCAAGAGACACACGGACAGATGCTCAACATCATCATCCATCAAGAAGATGCAAATCAAGACCACAATAAGATACCTCCTTACACATGGCAGAACGGCCTGAATCAAAACGACAGGCTGTAACAAGTGGTGGTGAGGATGGGGAGGAAAGGGGACTCTTGTGCACCGTTAGCAGGAGTGCAATCTGGTGCAGACCCTCTAGAAAACAGTCTGACGCTTCCTGGAAAAAATCGGAAATAGAAATACTATACGACCCAGTAGTTCCACTTCCGGGTACTTACTTGAAGAGAACAGAAATGCTAATTCAGAAAGATATATACCCCTATGTTTTTGCAGTATTTTATAACAGCCAAGACGTGGAAGCAATCTATCCATCAATGGATGAATAAAAGTGTGTGTGTGTACGCGCACACACGCAATGGAGTTTTATTCAGTCATAAAAAAGAATGAAATCTTGCCATTTGTAACAACCAAGGGATGAACCTAGAGGGTATCATGCAAAGTGAAATAAGTCAGATAAAGACAAATACCAAATGAGTCCACTTACATGTACAATGTAAATAATACGGGGCACCTGGGTGGCTCAGTCAGTGGAGCATCAGAATCTTGATCTCAGCTCAGGTCATCATCTCATGGTTTGTGAATCTGAGCCCTGTTTTGGGCTCTGTGCTGACAGTGAGGCTCCTGCTTGGGATTCTCTCTCTACTTTTCTCTGCCCCCCCCCCCCCCCCCCCCCCCCCCCCCCCCGCTCTGGTCCCTCTCTCTCTCTCAAAAATAAACTTAAAAAAAAAAATCTTAAAAAATCTAATGAACAAATAACAAAAGAGAGAAACCCTCCTAGAAATCAGTGGTTGCCTAAAGAGAAGGGGGCTGGGAAGAAGGGCAAAATGGGCACAGGGGATTAAGAGGTACAAACTTACAATCATAAAATAAGTCACAAGGATGAAAAGTACAGCAGGGAATAGTTGATATAATACACTTACCTGGTGGTGAACGTTTCAAAATGTGTAGAATTGTTGAATTCTGGATGCCTGAAACTGATATTATATGTCAGCTATACTTTAATTAAAAATTGGACTCCGTTCCAATATAGAAACCAAAAGTAGACAGAGATAAAAGAAGTGGACAAAATCACTGGAGGCAACAGAAGGGGAGCAGATGGGAAACCAAGACTGAATGAGGTACAAGAAACGAAGAACCTGGGCCTGGCAGGTCTCTCAAGAGACCCAAGGGCCCGATTCAGTAGAGGAGCCGAGGACACAGGAGTCCAGGGAGCAGCACCGGGAGCCTGACGCCCCTCCCCACCGGGACAGGGCAGAGTAGGAGGCTGGACCTGGGCAACATGGGGCAGCGAGAGCCCAAGGTTCCACCTGCGAGTCCGGAGAAGCTGGCTCAGTCCTCCTTGCCGTGTGACCTTGAGCAAGTCACGCTGTCTGGATGGAGCCAACCCCCAGGGAAAAGACACCCTCTGTGCTTCCCCCTCTTGACCCCCAACTGACAGACAATGCCAGAACAGCGCCTCTCTCTTGTGGGGGTAGAGGCAGAGGTGCCAGCAAGGCAGAGGGCAAAGACAGGGCCTTCCTATATCGCCTAGAGCCTGAATCCCCCGTTCTGAGCCAGGGAAAGCCCAGATAGGAACCTGGGCATGAGAAACCTCCGTCAGGCTGGGCTTCCTGGGAATCGAGGGGCAGCAGGTCACAGAGTGTAGAAAATAGCTGGGAACCAAGTCCTGCTATGGCATTAACCCTGTGGCCTTGAATGACACTACACAGGCTATGTGCCTCCCAGGGCTAGATGCACTGTTTGCCCACGAGGGCTGTCCTGATTCTTCACCCTGCTCTGCACTCACAGCTGACCTCCCCTGCATCTGTGCCAGCCAGGCTCCCCGGGCCTCTGCTTCCCAGGTGGCGTGGCCAACAGGGGGAGCTGACAGGGCAGTGGGCAGGGCCAGGGGCCAGGGTGATTATTCCACCAGTGCCTTTCCTGCCACAGGGCTGGCTGGCAGGTGCTGCCTTCCTCCTCCAAAGGCCTCAGTTCCTGAGGGGTGGCTCCCACTGTGCTGATACCTGCCCAGTCCTCGCCCCCATGACAAGGCCAGGAATGCCTATGCGGCACCACCTGCTTGGCTTCCCTGAGGCCCGCAGCTCTGTCACTAGCTCAACCACTAAATCCACCTCCATTACCTCGCTTCTGGTTTGTGCCACCAGTCTCCCACCAGGAACTGAACGGATCCAGCGCTTGACAAACATCTCCTCACCAAATCCTGCCACATGCCAACTTAGGGTCCAACCCTTTGCCACAGGGTGGCCCCTGCCACATACCAGGTGACTCTCCTGCTTCCCAGAGCCCAGCCAGTCAAGGGAGGAGAAACTCAAGCTAGAATCCAGGTCTCCTGCCTTAGATTTGGGGGAAGGGATGCATCTAGTTGTGTGTGTGTGTGTCCACTCACATGATGTGTGTGTGTGTGTCCGTGTCCACTGAGATGAATGTGAAGTTTCCACAGTAAGTACGTGGCAGGAAAGTCCAGCACCCATCGGCGAGCCTCAGGGAACACAGGGCCCAGCATGGCCTAGGGCGCCAGTTACAGGGCTGTGTCCCTGCCAGGTTAGGGGTGAAAGGCTTCAGTGGTCGCTAATCGCTGCATACCTTTACTCTCTGCTTTGCCCTCCCAACATTATTGTAATCAATCTCGTTTGAAACCCTCTGCGGTTTGTTTTCTGGACTAGCCCGTTCACCGTTACAGGGCCCCAGCTCTTTCCTTAGCTGTATCTCACATCTAAACCAGAGGTCAGGGTAGAGACAAGGAAGGTTACCCACTGCGCTCCCAGCGCTGGAACTCCAGACACAAAAATATCCACAACAACCTCTGATAAAATTCCGCACCGGGACCAGAAGATGGCGTTATGCCACCATCCTGAATCCCCAAATCTCCAGCGGTCCATCCACACGGCCGGCAGGGGGGAGGGGCTGCTCACCCCTAGCTCAGGCCTGCGGGCACTCAGCCCGAAGATCACTCTGCTTCAGGTGCATGTATCAGCCAGGTAACCCAAACACAAATAAAACCTCAAAATCACAATCATGGAATAAATTCCTCTCAAACACCAAGATGTTCTCTTTGCCTTAGATTTCTGGTACATATTTGGAGTGGGGATAAACCATCATTCTTAATTAGAACAGAACACACTGAGTGTGAAGCCATCTCCCCCCCTCCCCTCCCCTCCCCCTCCCCCCATCTCTCTCTCTCATTCTCTCCCTCTGCACCTCCCCAACTCGTGTGCTCTCTAAACATTTAAAGGGAGAACATTTAAAGGCAGATCTAAGGAGCATCACCAGTCAGCGAAACCAGACAGTTTGGGTCTGAATTTGTTCTGGAACGTGTTATCCTAACGAAAACCTGGGGGGTAGAAGGGTACCTGATACACGAGCCCGGGCACCGAGAAGAGAAGCCCGGGACAGCCAGCCCACCCTGTGGCCCCCAGCAAAGCCAAGCGCCACCTGGCTACACTGGCAGGAGGATCTGGGGTCCTGCCCACTCCCAAGGTTTCAAGTGGCTTCCAAAATGATACCAGTATTTATCAGCATAAATTCAGCTGTTATATCAATTAGCACAGTTCTTTAAGTACTAAGAAAGTTAGGGGCGCCTGAGTGGCTCAGTCACTTGAGCATCCGACTTCAGCTTAGGTCATGATCTCACAGTTCGTGGGTTCAAGCCCCGCGTTGGGCTCTGTGCTGACAGCTAGCTCAGAGCCTGGAGCCTGCTTAGGATTCTGTACCTCCTTCTCTCTCTGCCCCTCCCCTGCTCATGCTATCTCTCTCTGTCTCTCAAAAATAAATAAACATTTAAAAAATACTAAAAAAGTTAACCAAAACACACAACTCCTGGATCTTGTCTGGACATTATTCCAATATTAAAGTCCTTTTCCTCCCCTGAAGGCGTGCCCAGTGAGAAACAAGGTCCTTGGCACGCTAACATGTTTGTGGGAAGTACCACCATGAGGGCACACTTCTGTAACCTTGATTGGAAAAATTAGGAAGACATTGGTCAAACTGGTCGACGACAAGTGTCTGACACTGAAACTGTGGCCCAGACCCAAGAGAGCAATCACAGAGGGCTGTCAGGGTTGGAACTCTTGTTAACTGTGACATCTGAGTGAGGACTTAGAAATTCCTACCATTCCTATCATAGTAGATTTTCATTATCCACTTTTTTCTAGAACACTGTTCTGTGAGGGCTGCGATGTGGAAGTGAATGACTCAGAGTACATTCAACATTCAGCACCCCCAGACACGCAGGTACCTGGTTCCTCCCCTCAGCTACCGGCCTCCTGGACTTGTAGTGGCCTAGGCCTGGACAGGTGCATGCCTGTTGTGACCAAGTCCACCCCAGACTGAACTCCCCATCGGGCCTGCTCCCTGAGAGCCCATCGTTTGGCCTGACAGCCCGGATGGAGTCTGAGCCATTCTGAGCCACTATTTGAACGACAAAAATGCTCCCAAATGATGGTGCCCGACTGCCAACCTCTCTGTCGTCCCAACATTAGGCAGAAATGGGAAGGGAGGGACATCAGAGCAGAGAATAGCAGCTGTGACCACAGTGGGCATGGACAGACCAGTGTGGCTCCTGCGTTATAGGGACAAGGATCTGAGATGGTTTTATCTAGGACCACTGAGAGGGAGGGAAGGGACTCCTGAAATCCTGTCAGCCTTTGTCTCCTCAAACTCAGTGAAGATCCCTGAGTGGGGGGTGGGGCCCCTTACCAGAGGGGAAGGGAGGTCTCTGGACTTGGGGAGTAAGCAGAGCACCAAAGGGGAGAGCCATGTCAAGATTCTAGGGCATTTCTGCTTGGCAGACTGGCCGCTGGCTGAGGCCAAGGGTTGTCTCAGTCAAAGGGGCATCAACACAGCCCCACAGACCCAGCAAAACAAGACCCAACTGAGACAGTCTCAAAGCTCACCTCCAGATACAAATCAGGAAAGCACACCCAGGGCGTTTGCACAGGCAGAAGGTTGGGCTGGGATCCCCACCCCAGATGCCTGGAGTGAGGGGACAACTCAGTATCCCGGAGCCCCTTCAAATAGCCCCCAACAGGGCTACGGAGAGCCTGGAAGCAGGACCGAGGAAGACGGCCCCCAGACTCACTCTCCCCGAAGCTGCCTGCACCTGCGCCCTCCTTTCCCACTGCCCTTCCAGACGACGGAACCCGGATGGTGGCGTTAGAACACTTGAGCTGCAGGTAAGGCAGGGCCCCTGAAGGGACTCAGACCCCTCCAGCTCGGGTTGCAGGCTCCCCAGCCCATCCTGGATGGGGCCCTCCTCCCCCCCCCCCCAGAAGCTTTCACCGCAGCAGGCCTGCCCAGGAGCCCAGCCAGCCCAACAGTCCACAGCCCAGGGTACAGATCCCACTTCCTCCCCCTGTCCCCACCCCGGGTGTCTGCCAGGCAGAGCTGACAGCCTCCTACCAAGGGAAGGGCTGGGCCGAGCCCACGTATCAGACACCAAGCAGTGTGTTATCCTTTAATTAAGAGCTGGGTCAGTGGGGCCACCGGTCTCCCCCAGGTCCCTGCAGCAAGTGCCCCTGACCACTGGCTGCCTCTGAGGCAGGGTGGCCCTGAGGCAGCCAGCCCTGCCAAACGGGTCAGTTTACAGTGGCCTAGAAGAGGCATCCGTCTCTCGGACCTAGGAGCGTGGCAGCAGCAACAAGGCTGGAGGCAGCTAAACTGAGGTCAGGGATGATGGAGGAGGAAAGGACAGGAAGTGGGGCTCTCCTCCTTCCCCTCGGAATCCCGGTGGGATAAAGGCCAGTGTTCAGGAACAGTACAGTTTCTCCAGAGGCTGGAGACCCTTCCAGCCACTCTCTGGAAGCCCTGAGTCCCTGACTCCCCACAGACTGACATCACACAGACAAGAGCCCACAGGGTCATCGGGCTTGGGGAGCAGGCTGGGCACCACCCTATCGGCCTCACGGCCCCAGGCCTGCGAGGTAGGTCCAGCAGAGCCCAGGCCAGAGGCCCCAGGAGCCCAGGGGCCACCTTCCACTAACTCTGCTTATCAAGTACTACAGGCATCTAAAAGGCGGCTTCTCCCTCATGGTTCCAGCGCTGCCCGGGCAGGGCTGAGGCAACGGCAGGCCAGGGCTCGCCAGTCCCCTAGAGGTCCGTGACCTTGTTCTCCACAGCAGCTGCAATCTGCTGGAGCCGGTAGCCCAGCTGCATCTTCTGAGCCGTGCCGTCCTCCTCCAGGGCAGTGATGATCTGCAACAGAGACCGGCCGGTCAGCACCCCTCAACGGGCCTCCTCAGACACTGCGGCACAACGGGGGGGCCTCAGTGAGCCATCTCACTTCCTCAGGCCTTGCTGGTGAAGTCAGTGTGGGGTTTTAAGGATTAGAGAGGTAGAGAATGGAGTACTTTACTTAGCACTCACAGTAACAAGCATCCACCTCTGCCAGTAAAAAGTGTTTTGAGTGGAGCCCAGCCACACCCACCATGCTAGCCTTTTCCCCCACGACCCCCCACGAAGTCTTGTTCCAGCCCCCTGGCCCCCCCTGCCCACCAGGCAGCAAGCATTTCCTGTATTCCCACTCCAGGTGCTGGGCACGGAGCAGGGACCCCACAATGATGGGACACGTGTGACCCTGCCCTCACAGGGCTCACTGACGGCAGGACAGATTCTGACCAACAATCACATAAGCACAGATGGGGGCTGCCACAGGGAGAGCAGCAGGGCCCAGGAGAGGCCGGCCTGTACCATCTCCCTGAGGGCACATGATGTACCGCCTCCCCCATGTAGGAGCTCGCTGCCTGAGCAAACCTGGGGTGCCTGGAAGTCGCATTAAATGACTATCCCCCAGGCCAGCCACGAGGCAGGCTCCTCATCTATGAACAGCACAACTACATTGCTGGTGCCACACAAACATCCGAGGGGACGATTCTGGCAGACGCTTAGCAGGCTGACTCATAGGTGCTGTGATCTTGAGGCCCAGTCCAAGTTCCCCAGACAGCCCCCTCCCTGGCTCTGCTGGGGCCTCACCCACCCCTGGCAGGACCCTCCTCTCTGGCCGTGCACAGCACACTGCCACTGTGGGGACTCCTGTAGGGATGGGGGCCAGGGCAAGGTGGGGACGGAGGCGGCAGCTGTGTGTCCCTTCTAGCCCATCCCCCACACCATCTCTAGGCCCTGGCAGATCAGCTGGCATCCCAGCTGCTGCCGAGAAGCCCCAGGGGAGAGGGCAAGGGCAGGGGAGAGCAGGGGAGATACCAGGACCCAGCCCCGCCCCTGCTCTGCATCTGGGGATGACCACTAGTCACAGCCCCGCCCTCCCTCCATCAAGGCCCAGGGTTCTGCCCACCTGGTCATAGTACTTGTTGATGTACTTGTAGAGTTCATGCAGGGCCACTCGTGCCCCAAGGTCCCCAGAGTAGTTCTAAGGAGAAGTGAGAGAGATGAGTAGTGTCACCAACCACAGGACCCCTGGGAAATGGGGAGGAGGTGGCAGAAAGGACAGGCCCTGCGGCAGGAAGCCCCGCCTACAGACCCAGGTCTGCTGCACGAGCAGGGCCCAGCTTCTCTCCCCTCAGGGTGCCAGCTGGGACCCCAGATGGTTGCAGAGCCCAATGGGACAGCGGCCGCTTATAGGCTGTGACCCAGCTAGGTCTGCTCTGATCTCCGTCACGTCTTCTGGGAGGTCATACAGGGCCCTCCCTGGGGCCATCTCTGAGCCTGCACGTGCAAGTCAGGACAAGAGGGCTGATAGCATCCAACCTGCAGAGCTCCTATGGGGGTTGGGTGAGTGGACAAAGCACCGGCGCCAAATTGTAGCTACCTCCGTTGCCTGTTCTATGTGCCTGCGGTCCTCCATCACTGGTTCAGAAACACTAAGTTCCCTGGAGTTCATGTTTGGGGACTGCTTTAAAAGTAGATGGGGGCACGTCTACACCGAGGGAAGCAATGCTGTATGAAGACAGGCTTACCTGGGCTGTCCTGGATACATCGTCCCCACACCCAAACACGGGCTGCAGGCACCCAAGTAGCTGGCGGGGTCAGGTTAGGTGGCAGCCACCAGGACCAGCCCCTGCTACTCTGTAGTGACAGGATGGGAACCCTGGTCTTCTATAGCAGCCACTGGGACATTCTGCATTTATGGGGATGTGTGCCCTGCCCCCCAACAAGCTCACAGGATTGCTGAGGCCCCAAGGGCTTCCTTGCAAAAGAGCAGGATCCTCATGGCAGGAGGCCTGCGCTCAACCCAAGAAGCTGAGGAAGGGCCATACCCGAGACAGCTCAGCCAGGATAGAGTTCATCTCTTGGTCACTGGCGGGGACGGTCTGCCTGATGTCTGCATAGTACCTGCCAGAGACCATGGCCAGCTGCTGGTAAACAAACCATTCCTCCCCCACCAGGACCCATCCCACGGCCGCAGCCATAAACATCCACCAATCCGTCCACTCATCCCCCTTCCAGACCCTCTCCTTGCCCTCATACCTTTCCACCATCCGTTTATAACGGGGAATATCTCGAGCATACAGAAGTTTGTTGATGGGGGAGTCCTGAGCGCCAGCAGGAGAGAAAAAGAGCCCCCTTAGAGTGACGAACTGTCCCAATTTTCCCAGCACCGTTTCCGTTTTAAATATCCCAGCGATCCCTCACTCCCAGGCAACTGGGATGGTTGGTGGTCCCGGCCCACTTCCTTCTGCAAGGACCCCCTCTGCCCCCCTCCCCTCCACTGACGTCCAATCTCTGCTTCTGTCACCTCAAGCTTCTCCCCCAATTATCCCAAGGCCATTTCTCAGCTACACATGCCTCTGCATGGACCCCGCAGGGAACTGGCACACAGGGCGGGAGGGCGCAGCGCCACAGGGGCCCTAATGCTGCTTTTCCACATGCTGCTCGTTCCCCACAAAATCATTTTAAAAATCAGGAAACTGTGGCACCTGGAGGGCTCAGTTGGTAAAGCGTCTGACTTCAGCTCAGGCCATGATCTCATGGCTTGTGAAATTGAGCCTCACATCAGGCTCTGTGCAGACAGTGCAGAGCCTGCTAGGGATTCTCTCTCGACTCTCTCTCTGCCCCTCCCCTGCTTGCATGTGCTCTCTCTTTCTCTCAAAATAAATTTAAAAAATAAATAAATAAATCAGGAAACTGATCAGAAAATAAAGTAACTTGCCCCACACCTCACTCTAAGGGGCCAAGCTGGCATCTGCAGCAGATCTTTCAAATCAGAACCCACATTGCAACACACCCAGACACATCCTCCACCACTGAAGTGGGTTCCAATCCCTGCTCTGCAGCAGTGAGCTCTGGGCAGCACCTGCTACCTCATCCTGAAGCTGCCAGGAAGGTGAGGCAAGATGCCCCCCCTCCCCATGTGGACAGCGATGCATCCCCAGGCCTGAGTCACGAGTCAGCATGCATGCCTTCTCGCCAATGCTCTGTGGGGAGACCCTAGGCATTCCTGGTTTGGACTCACTGCTATCCAGTGAGCATTTGCAGTTTTGCTGGGAAGGGAAGGCAAGGTGAAGGTTGGGCAAAAACCCAGCCACCACATAGCATCCACCCGAGGTAGCTCCCCGGTCCTCGTGGGGTGGCCCTATGGTTCTCTGTTCATTGTAGGCACAGTGATGTGAACACACAGAACAGAAATGGCTCTCAAAAGACAGCACTACAGAGTAGAAGCTAGCATTCTGTTTCTTCATAGAGGTCTAGAGATAGATCCCTCGAGAAGTAACTGCTCCCTTCACAGGCCTGAAGAGCCACAGACCTGAGCCGTTGCAGCAAGGGACCCCTTATCTGTCACGGGACTCCCCTGGCTCTTACTACTGTGACAAGACCCCACCACCGCCCTGGCCACTCCTCTCTGCTTCCCAGCTCCCCTTGCCAACACCTCGCCCCACACCTGGTGCTCACTGCCGGGACTCTCCTGTCTACACTGCACTGGCCGGCAGATACCTCCTCTGCCCCTGCGTGTGGGGGACGAGGAAGAAGTAGACGCACTTCTGATTCCTGGGCCTCTGGCTATGGTGAACCCAGACCTGGAGGAGGTGAGCCCAAGGTGATGGTGGGGTCACTGGGTGGTTTCCAGGTCAACATGTGGGTCCTACAATCACAGCACAGCTCCAGCTGCTCAGTGGATTTGGTTCCTGAGGGGTCATCACTCCCACCTCCCAGGGAGCTCAGGGACAAAGCCCGGCCTGGGGCTGGAGTCAGAGGCCTCCCCAGCCCTCCTCCCTGACCTTCTCGGCCAAGCCTGGAATTGGCAGGCACCCAACAGTGCCCACCCCCGGCCCATACTACCCTGCCCCACTCGGGCCCTCTGTGTCCACCCTGACCCACTCACCCGGCCCAGCTTGTGGTCGGCCAGGGTGCAGGCGTCCATGAAAGTCTGAGCAATGACCAAGAGCACTGCATCCATGTTATCAGATGTCTGCACGTCGAACACAAACTGAGGGTTTTTTATTATATTGATCCAGAACCTGAGTGGCAAGCTGTGGGTAGGGCGGGCAGGCCAGTGAGCATCCTGGGGAGGAGGGAGAGAAGACTCCGCCCCCACCTGGCCCACCTCGCCCGCGCCCAACCCCCACCTGTTGGTCTTCCAGATATGGACGGTGTCCTGGTCGGAGATGCCGTGCTGCTGGGCCTGCTCATCCAGGAGGTCAAAGAAGTACTTAATAGCAAGCGGCACGGGGCGGCTGGTGCTGAGAATCACCTGGAATAAGTCATCCACAAACTTCTGCAGGGTGCCCTGTGGGGGAGGGGAGGCACAGAGGAGGTACAGTCAGCAAGGGGACAGGGGGTCTCAGTCCCGGCCCGGCCTCAAACACCTCAGGGCACTATGCCCGAGAGAATCCCACACTACCCCCAAATCCCTTAAGTAGCCGCCTCTCCCCCACAGCCCAGACCTATGGCCTGTCCCATCCCTGACCCCAGCCGCCAATCCCTCCTGCCCCACCTTCATGGACAACAGGCGGGTCAGGTAGATCTCAGGGATGGCCTTGGCTCGCTCACGCTCCCCGCCCCGAAGGCTGCCCCTCCGAGGCCTGGGAGGCTCTGGCTCCTCACTCGGCTTCACTAGGTGCCAGGGCCGGATGCCCCCCTCGTCCACATCTTCCAGCATCGGGGTCCCTGTGCCAAGACCCCACAGTTTGTCACCCCTCAACAGGTACCCCGTCCCATGGGACCCCAGCGTCCTGTCAACCTCCAGGAGTGGAAACACTGGTTGAGGGCTTCTCTAGGTGGAAGGGAGGTAGACACAGGCCCACCCTGAGGTCCAGAGGACCTGCCCCAGTACTGGGGACTGGGCTAAGCAGGGGCAGAGGCTGGGGATTGGGCAGGGCTGGAGGGGGGGCATACTCACTCTCTCCAGGGACATAATCCTGGTTTTCCCGGACGACGTGCTTGGTGAGGCAGGGGACCAGGGCCACAGTGGCTCCATCTGGGACCTGCTGACCACAGCCAGTCACCCCTGCACCAGCCCCACCCCACCTACCCCTCCTCCCACTCTGACCACTCCCACCTTGTAATGCTGCAGGGTGTTCAGGCGCCTCCACAGGCCCTGGACCTCAGAAGTCACGTCCTCGTCAGAAAGAATGAGATGCCCGGCCACCCCAGACCGCCACTCTGCAAGAGCAAGTTGGGACATGGTCCAGGGCTTCCAGGTCACCTTTCCTGCGGTGGAGCCTACCTCCTCCTCCCCAGGGACACAGGCCCTGCCGTCGGGGGGCGGGGGGGGGGGGGAGGAGACAGCCTTACCCAACCCCTCCAAAGACTAGGATCAGTTCATGGATTTGACCATGTGAGAGGTGGTCCCAGCCTCTGCCCCATGCCCACTGAGCGATATGGTCCAGGGCCAGCCCAGCCTTCACCCTGGTTCAGGTTCCCAGGCTACCCTTCCCCTCCACCCTCACCAACATCCAGGGTACGGGGGTCTGGCCGCTGGGCGAGAGGTACTCCTTTATAAAGCTGGTCCAACATCTTCTCTTTGGCCTGGGAGATGGTATCGCAGTCCAGGACCTTCACAGGCACACCCTGAGCCTCTCCTGTGCTGGGCCCCACTGCCAACAGTGCATTCAAGGTCTACCGAGGTATATGCGGGAGCAATCAGGGCTCATGCCACAAACGTGATGACCAACACGCAAAATCAGGGACAACCCATGAGGAAGCCACTGGCTCTGACCTCTCAGTACCAATGACTCCCTAATTCTTATCTTTTTACCCATCCACCCCCTGCCCTAGGGGCAGTGGCTTCCACCCTGACCCCAGCACCTAGCACAGTGCGCTAGTAAATGTCTATGGGGCGAATGGCAGAAAAAAACAAGTGAACGCAAGTCCCTCTTAACTCAGGTCCCCAAGTTCATGGCTCAACTGGTCAGGCTGAAGCACCTGAGAGAAGCCTTCATAAGAAGTGAGGATTCCTACCAGCCAGGGGGGGGGGGGGGGGCAGGTTTGCTGGAGTCTGAATGAGATTTTTCAAAAGGTACCCTGCATGGATCACCAAGGAGGGCACTCCACTAAGGGGAAAACAACCCAGAGGAAGAGATGGACAAGTCTGACAGAGCTGGCTCCGGCTTGGTGGGCACAGCACATTACTGGCAGGACACTGAGAGGATGGTCCGGCAAACACTCAGGCCCTGGCTCAGTCCAAGGACTTGGACTGCTCTCCAAACCCTTGCTGTGGCCACTCTGACCCCATCTCAAGCCTGAGGTCCTATCTTCAAGGCCCTCTGCCCCTAAGTCTGGCCCTGGAGCCTCTATGCTGCTAAGCTAATCTAAAGGTCTCCCTCCAGCAGCCAGCCACTCACAAGGATCACACATGCTTACCCTCCTCATCCTCACCAGGGACAGACACCACTGCGCATATGCGTGTTCACACTCTTTCCCTCCCTCCCCATCCCTCCCTCACCCCGTCTCCCTATCCCTCTCCCTTCCTGCCTCCCTCACCAGGGGACGGTACTCCACATCCTCTCTGAGAAGACGGTTGTCATTCAGGGTGTATTTGGCTTTGCCAGTCACGCTATCCACTGGCCCCTTGTCCACTTGATGCTTAATTCCACGGAAGAGCATGTACAGAGGCTCGCCTACTGAGTCCTGGGGAAGTGACAGACAGTGAGGGCCCCCATGGCAGGGACAGGCATGAAACAGAGCTGAATGGGACATGGCCCAAGCTGGGGAAGGGGAAAGGCTACACAGGGCCTAAGGTGGATGAGACAGGCTGGACAGGAGTGTACGAGCTGAAGCCAGAAGCGGTGTGGTTTAGAGTCCTGCCTGGCCCCGGCGGGGAGCCCGAGCCCTATCCACCGCTGCCTCTCTCACCCTCACGAAAGTGTACAGGCAGATGGACATCCAGTTGGTGAGCAGCTTTTCCACCACAGTCTCTGTTCTAGGATGACAGGAAAGGGGAGGGGCACGGTCAAGAGGCAGGGTCTCTAGGCTCTCTCTCTGTTCTACGGACTCCCCCTTTTTTTCCTTCTTTTTTCTTTTTTTAATTTATTTTTGAGACAGAGAGAGAGACAGAGCACGAGTGGGGGAGAGGCAGAGAGAAAGGGAGACACAGAATCTGAAACAGGCTCCAAGCTGTCAGCATAGAACCCGATGTGGGGCTCGAACCCACAAACTGTGAGATCATGACCTGAGCCAAAGTCGGATGCTCAAATGACTGAGCCACCCAGGTGCTCCTGTTCTATGGACCCCTAAGCCCCAGAGGGTCTGACTCAGCCCTTGGCTCCAGCCCTTTTAACAAGGCCCCCATGGCTTCCAACAGCCCCACAGACCTGCGGAGCATCAGCTTGGGGTTCTTGGCCACGTACTGAGCCACCAGGTCACTGAGCAGGGTGCGGAGGATGTCAGTGAAGTATTCGAGCTTCCCATGCAGCGCCACGGTGAGCAGAGATGCCACATAGGCGCGGTCCCGAGCTGAGAAGGTTCGCTGGCTCTCCAGGGTGTGGATGAACTGGCGCCAGGGAGCCGGGATAGGGAGGGAGGGGCCCATTCAGAAAAGGAAAGACTGAGAAGGGGCGGGGCAGGAGGGGTGGGCCCAGGAAAGGCCAGATGTGGGGAGGCCTGGGGCGGGGCACCGAGCAGCACCTTGGTGAGGAAGAGCTTGCTGTTGAGCAGGTTGGAGAGCTGCCCCAGCCCTTGTTCCACAGTCGGTCGCCTGCTCTCAGGTACGCCCAGGTCCCGGTGCAAGGGCGACTCCTGGTGCCCAGGGAAGAAGACCCTCTCAGCATACACCTTATAGTCGAGGAAGGGAATGCCGCTGCCCAGAAGGTCACTGGTGAGATCGGTCATCTCAGTCATGAGGTCTGTTGGACAGAAGAGGCCAGGTTTGGGCGTGGATCCCACTCGACAGGAGCAGGCCTGCGCAGAACCCTGAAGCATGTTCCAGGCCTACTCTCTGCAGCCTCACCTGTGAACTCCTTCTTGCAGCGGTCCCGCACGCTGCTCTCCAGATTCTCCAGCTGGATCTGGACCTTCTTATAGTCCCTCAGGGCCTGCTTGCTCTTCCTCCTGCTCAGCACCAAGGTCAGGAAGGGGAAGGCCAGACAAGGTCAGAGTCATTGCTGGTGCCTCCAACCCAGGCCTGTCTATCCCAGCCTCATCCAGGCTTAGGCCAGCACAGTCCGACCCGGCCATGCCCTGCCAAGCCAAGGCCTAGCCCAGAATACTTTAGCCTGTCCCATCTTGGGCAAGTACACGCCATATCTAATCTAGCCCAGCAGTTTAACCCAGGGATCAATAAACTACAACCAGGCCAAATCTGGCCCACAACCTATTTCTCTAAGATTCACTGGCACACGGCCACACTCATGTGTTTGCATATTATCTATAGCTGCTTCTGCTCTGTAACAGCAGAGTTGAGTCCCTGCAATTGAGGCGCACACAGCCTAAAATAGGTACTCTGGCCCTTTTTACAGGAAACTTCTTTTGACCCCTGGCCTAGGCTGCCCTTCCCATCCAGCCGCATCCCCTTCCTGCCCCAGCCCAGCCACATCTGGCTGCACCCACCTGTATATGAGGACAATGATGATGACACCCAGAGCCAGAAGAGAGGTGCCCACCCCCAAGCCCACCTGGGCTGCCATGGGAAAGGCCACAGGGCTCTCGCCATCGTACTGCACATGTCCCAGGGAGAAGTGCAGGTTCCCCATCTGTACCTACATGGGGAGCCACTTGTGAGCAAGGTTTCAGCACGTGCCTGGTGCCTGGCCCGACCCAGGGCCCACCCACTGACCGTGAACTCAGGCAAAGCATCAGGTGCCTCTCGGAGGGCATGGTGCCGGGGCAGGGGCTGCTCCAAAGGGGGCTCGCAATACAGGTGGTGACGGGTCAGCGTCTTCACCACGCAGGGGCCATCCCCTATCATGGCCACCACCTCCTCCTTGGACATCGCAAGGTCCAGATTCTCCCCCTGGAACACGAGGTCACTCAGAACTCTTCCCTGAGGGGTCACTCAGAGCCTATCCCCTGAAGTGTGGGAAGGATAGTCCTGACACCCACCCCCAGGAGCAGGGCTGCTGCCTCAGCACCCCTTCCCCTGCATAGAGAAAGTCCACAGCTATCCTCCAGGCTGCCCCCCGACCCTTCTCTGCCCTTCCCATCCTTCTTCCTCACATCTTCACTTTTCCAGAGGTCAAAATCTGCACGTCTCCAAATCCTTCCCAGTCACCTAACAAAGCCGGAGTCCCTATTGTGTCTGCTGGTCCACCAGGTGGACAATGCCGGGTTGTCTACCTGTGGTCTTCCAGAACACCCACCTACTGCACATGTCAGAACCCATGCCAAGTGTTTGTACTTACTGAGTCAGGCTGCCAAACAGGCACCAGTCCAGGTGCCTACGGTGAACATGCCACCCAGCTACTGTGTGTGCCCAGCCATTTACATATTGTCATTCAGACTCCTGCCGTGGAATCTGCAGGGGCCCGGGCCCCTGGCCAGACGCGTCAGGCAACACAGCCCATCACCGGCCCCTCAGCCCTCACCACATGAAGGATAAAAGCCAGGTCTGTCTGCAGGCCCTTGCTCTGCTTCCCTGCCCCACTGTGTCATGCACACCAGCAATGACCAGCAAGTGAAGGCCGTGAGCCCCCCCACCCCTGTGTGTGAGTGGGGACAGTACCTCCACAGAGAGCACACTCCCGGGCTTGTGCTGGAACGGCGCGGTGGGGTCCTCGGGGTTGAGGGGCTGCAGAGTGGGGTCAGCCTCGTAGGAGAAGGGTGTGGGACTCAGTGTTGCAAAGTCAAAGACCAGGTTGTCAAGGATAAATTCCACCCGCACCCAGGGGTCCTCAGGCAGGCCTGGGAGGGCAGGCGTGTGGCACGTGATGAGCTGAGAGGAGTTCACGTGGCATGGCTTCTCAAACTGGGCACAGGGAGGAAAGCAGGGGAGGAGCGTTGAGGGCTATCCTCAGGAAGGGGGCCAGCAACGACAGGGCGAGAGTCCCTTTGGTACCCACCACCCATGGCTGTGCACGGGGTGGGCACGGGGTAATGCGGGTGATGGCTAGTCTACCACAAGCGGGGAATGCCCATGGGTGCCCTACGTGATGGCTGCCACAGGAAGCTCCAGGGGAGCATGCTGTTTCTGGGATCACACGGCGCCTCCGCCTAAGCCCCTGGCCAGGATGCGGTGCTCTTAGGGCCACAGTCACTCGGATCCTTGGCGTCTGTACCACATCCAAATTCTGGCCACGAACCCATATCTTCCGTCCTCCACTGCAACACAGACCGTGACCCACCCATGACTTACGAGAACCGGGGCCAGCCCGGCCCAAAGCCGCTCAGCCCTCTCCCCAGTAGCACAGGGGCCATGGCCTCCACAGAAAGCCCCCAACCTCCCCAGGAACTAGAGCTGCAAAGACCCCCCTGCAGTGAGGCCGTGCCCTTGGCCCAGCACCTGAGGAAGCTCTTGGTGGGGCCGGCAGAGGTGATGTTGGGGTCTGATGTGTACTCAAACTGGCTGTGTTGAAGCCTCCGCTTGGCGGCCCCAAACCACACAGCCACAGGGAGCGTGGCAGGTGTGGGGTGGGGGCTGGTGTCACACTGCAGCTGCTCGGCCTGCTGCTCCAGCAGCCTAGGGAAGGGAGGGATGAGTGGAAGGCAGGCCAAGAAGAGGACAGGGATGATTTCCAGGACACAGGACCCACTCAGGCCTCAGCTCACTTCCCTTCAGAGCTGACTGCAAGCTCCACATGTGACCCTAGAGGCCAGAGTCCCACGACAGCCCCAGCTTAGGGAGGGTCAGGCCGCTTTCTGATGGAGCAGACCTGGCCCTCTCCCCCTTTCTGCTATCCCAGCATCCCACCCCTCTGTCTTCTCCCTAGAAGTACATGGGTTTTTTGCAGAATAAAGAAGTGGCCCTTACAAGTGACAAGGCTGGTCTCCAACTACTACTCGGATGTCCTCCAGCCGCCCAGTCAGAAGCTTGGAGCCGTGCAGGGTTAGGCGGGTGCCCCCCGCTCTGGGGCCTCGGGTTGGGAAGACGGAATGCAGCTTCGGGTCCTGTGGGAAGGGTGATAGGGAAACATAGGCAGCCATGAGGCCACCAACAGAGAAGCAGGGGGAGCCTGAGGCAGACAAGAAGGCCCTGGGGTGAGAAGCCCAGGAACGGCAGGTGGGGGAGCCACTTTACCTGGTAGGCAAAGTCATGTTCTGAGACACCATGTCCTCTTCCCGGCACCTCCACTGTCACAGCTCCAGCCACCTCCTCCCCACTGGCCTCAGTGATGCACACCAAGCTGTGGGCACAGGACAGGCTGGGGGGCTGAGCCGCACCAAGGGCTCCTCAAACTGAGCCGGCTGCCTCCTCTCCACCCCACTAAATGAGGTGTTCCCCCTGCTCCCAAGATTGACAGAGATCCTCTTGCTTTGGGGGGATCTCCTTATGGCACACTAGGGGGCTCTGGCATCTGAGAATTAATATTCATGGTTTCAATCATCCAAGTCCAACCCTAGAGCCCCCATCTAGAGGAATTCACCTTTCTGCATGGCACAAATTTACAAAGAGCTCTGTAAGGCTGGCTGCAGGGACAACCATCCAACTGATGAGTGGCCTAACTGGCTGCCAACACCACGTGTACCACACCACTTGCAAAGTGGTGGAAACTTGATTTCCTCATGAAAAAAAAGTCCCTGGAAGCTTCTAGTCAGGTCTGGGGACAGATGGAAAGGGAAAGTGAGCAATCTAAGAAAATGTTGGTTCCCAGCCAGAAAATAGAAGCTTGGGGCAAATTAATGTCCCCATGGTGAAGCTGGCAGTGGCTCGACTCCGTGACATTGTCACAGTCGCCGCCAACACTTTGGGAAACAGAACAAGTGATATGTAAAGTACCCAGGAGAGACCTCAGCTAGAGAATACTTTAGTCTCTTTCTTTATAAATCACTTCGTAAGTTAGTCTCATGGTTCTAGAATCATGAAGTCTAGACGATCACTGAAAGTTCTTGGTCATGACACATAGAGGGAATATCATGTGCTCCAACAAAGTCTGGACAGCACAGGCCTACAGAATCCAGATCTCTGAGGGTGGACTTGAAGGACCCATTCCATGGTGGCTTTGGACAGGCTCTCCAGGTAACCCTGATATTCAGCCGGGTCTGGGATTTGCTGATTGTGGATATCTCCTTGGGAATGTCCTGTGTGGGCACCATTGGACCCTGCCACCGACAGCCAGGCTACCATGACCCAGAACTTTTCTTAGCTACAGTCCCTGGGAAGGCAGCTGGGGTCCCAGGGACTGGACAAGGATATTGGCACTCAGCAGACAGGCCACAAGTCCTCCAGTGATTGGGGAAGAAAGTGGAAACCCAGCCCCTGAGCACAACTATCTGGGGTCTGAGAACCTTGCTGCCACAATTACATCCGTGCTCACTCCGAAAGCCAAGTGAGAGCGTGTAGATAGGGCCTGTTGGCTCTAGGTGGTGACTGGGCCCAGCCCCAGCAACGATACCCAGCAGTCAGGCCAGGGATATGCAAGTCTATGCACAAACCTGAGGTGGGTGTTCCAGGGCCTCAAATAGCAACCTTAGCTCTGAGGCACTGGGACCAGAAATAAGCAAAAGGGGAGAAGAAAAGGCAGATCAGAAGTAGGTGAGCAGCCGTGATTAGGAAAGCCAATCGGGGAGCCCACGAAGTGTGCGGAACTCCTGTTGGTCCAGCCAACTCACCTACTGGAGACTTCGTACTCCTGAGCATCCACAGCACAGGGCACTCCGGCCACCCTGACCGTGTCCTGGACATCCTGCACATGTTGGCCCAGGTTGGAGCCCCTGATGGTAACACGGGTGCCTCCGTCTACCGGTCCAGTCAGTGGCTCCACCTGTTCCAAGACATGGGCTGCTCACCTCTGCCCACCAATCAACCCTTGGCAGGCTGGAAAGGCAGTCCCAGACTCCCACCTTTGGGACCCCTGGACCCACAGGGCATGGGACCTTCTAAAGGTAGCGGCGAGGAAGGGACATGCCAGTGTTTCAACACACCAAGTGGATGAGGGGTGCGGGGCACTGCGTGGCCACAGCTTCAGTCTCGCCACAAGCCTCCTGGGCCACACAACGTGGATGCTCTCCCTTGCACCACACGCAGCCATATTGGGGCATGGCAGTTTGGCAGCGGCTACAGTCCCCATGTCCCACGGAGCAGTCATACAGCACCACTGGGGGTGGCAGAGACAAATGTGAGAGGCAGGCCTGGAGGAGCCCCGTGGCCCCAGAGGCCCCGACTAGCTCACCATGCAGCCCATCAGCACTGTCCACACGCAGATGGCCGGCCCGACGCAGAAACAGCCCCACATGGAGCTCTGGCTGCATGGCCTCATAGCTGAGCTGGAGAAATGGGAGTGGGGTCAGAGCCTGGGCCTCAGGGAGGCATCAGACCTGGGGAGGGGGTGGTCAGAGAAAGGACTGAAAGACTAGTTGTGGAAGCACAAGGTCAGAGATCAGAGTTGGGGCCCAGGGACCCCATGAGGCCACAGGGTCAGAGGTCAGAGCTGGGGTACCCAGACTCCCTCGGGGTCAGAGTTACATCTGGGGCCGGGATGAATGTGGTGCGGCCAACTGAGGTCGGTAGCCAGCCTGTGGCCAGCACACCCTTGCCCACCCAGGCACTCACAACCCACACCTGGTGCTGCCGGCACGTAACGTGGCACTCTGTAGCTGGAGGTGGCTCGCACTCGACCCGGGCCTCGACCACCACTTCGCGGCCCTCTAGCTCCATCACACACTCGTGGTCTCCTGGGCTGTCCTGGGAGCAGAGAGCACGGCTGCTGAGGCAGCTTTAGGAGCTGGGCCCAGTGAGTCCCACAGGGCCCCTAGCAGAGACCCTGTGCCGGGACTGAGATGTGGGACCAGGTGCTCTTCCTGCTCTCCGGGGCTCATGTACTGTTGGTCAACAGCCGAGGAGGCTGCCAAGTACACCTGTAACCAGACACGCTCACCTGGAAGAGGCGCAGGTTCCTGCCCAGCAGCCGGATTTCATGCTCCACGTGGACTGGCATCAGCGTGGAGCCCTGAACGCTCTCTACACAAGGGCAGGAGCTTGCCCCCCAGTTCACCTCCTCCTGGAGACACCAAAGCAAGGCAGTCTATGGAGCCCACCCCATCACCTCAGTTGTTTTTCCGCACACAACTCAGGGCCCAGGCTGGTGTGGAGCTGCAGACCCCACCCTGCCCCTCGATCCCGCCCGAGTCTGCCCCACATCCCCTCCCTCTGAGGCCTCCTTCCTGGGCTGGGCCTCACCAGCTCCCAGAGCCCGGGGGTGTCGTATTGGTAGTCGAGGCTGGACAGGAGGATGAGGGGGGCAGGAGGGCCCTCGTGCTCAGCCGAGTCTCCATCACCTGAGAGGAGGGTGGAAGTGGAGAAGGCGGGTGTGTCACCCCCCGTCCACTCGTCCGCCTCAGGCAGCTCGCCGCCTTCTCTCATGAGCCAGTCCAGAGCAGGCTTCGTGGAGCCAGCGGCCCCTGGGAAAGTGGTGGCGGGAGCAGTGCTGGGGGGCTGGTCCAGGAGTGCCACGGAGGGGTCAGCCTCGGGGCTGGGGTCTGCAGGGGCAGGGGGCAGTGCTGCCGCATCTGAGGGTGATGGGTGGGAGGCCAAGAGGTCCTCAGGTGCGGCCGTGGGTCCGAAGTCAGTGGGGGCGGGGACAGCGGTTCCAGGTCTGTTGGGGGGGTCAGGAGGGGGAGGTTCCTCATGGAGAGGTGACTCTGTGGAGGCTGAGGCAGGCATGGGGCCAGGACCCTCCCCCGGCCCCCAGGGGCTGAGCAGGGGAGGTCGGTCCCCAGGTGGGACATCAGAGGCTGTGGAGGGGGCACCGGGCTCCACGGGAAGGGTGTCGGGAGCAGGGGTAGCTGGGGTCTGGTGGGCTTTGGGTGGGAAGGAGGTGGGTACATCTCTTGCCGGAGGGGCCGGGGAGAGAAGCGGGCTCTGAAGGGGGAGGCAGAGAAAGACAGGAGGGGCCGCTCAGCAGGCAGGCGCGGGACAGGTAGCAGGCAGGCAAAGGATGTGTTAAGAGGAAAGGAGACCAAGGAAAAGAGAAACAAAAACAGCCCGTTAATTCTCCAAAGGAGGGAGGGGAGGGCAGGCTCCAGGGGCATCTGTGTTGAGGTGGGACCTGAGGCCCAGACCTCCCCTGCCACTCAGCTGCAATTGTCCTCTCCCTGAAAGAGGTGGGACGCCAGCAGCGGCTCTCCAGGGAGTCCGTCTCACACAGCAGCTCGGGTGCTCACACAGCCTCACGTGGGCGGGCAGGCACACAGACCCCGGGCCATCTGAGAAACCCTCACAACGGGGACCCCAAACCCCTGTGGGGCCCAGCTGGGGGTCTCGCTCACCTGCTGGCTAACCACCATGGGCCCGACGTCACACGAGGCCTTGTGCGTGCACAGCTGCTGCCAGACACACCAGTTACAGCCCCAGCGGCTGCTCACACAGGCCTGGCACCTGCACAGAGCACAGCCATGGGGCAGGGGCCGCCACAGGGCGGCCCGGCGCTGGGGGTGTCGGGGAGAGACTCACTGTGCAGACGGGCGGAGCTCGGTGACCGCTGCACAGTCATAGATGGACAGTGAAGCTTTGGCAATCACCACGGCGCCAAACCTGAGCTCCACGCTCACGGACACATGGTCTGCAGGGTAGGAGAGAGGGCCCAGGCCGAGGAGCAGGGTTAGCACCCAGGACCTGGGGACACAGCCCATAGGACACAAAATGCGCACTTTATGGGACTGAGAACTAATCAGGGGACTCAGAGAAAAGTGCTATTTCAGGGAACCCCACTCGGATTCACACTTCACCCCAACTGCACCCCCTGGAGCAAGATGGGAGGAGGGTGGGGCTCCCAGGCCCCAGGACTGGCCCCTTCTCTCACCCACCGGCTCCTCTTGGCAGAGCTGGGGCCTCACTAGGGTCTGGGGAAGGGCATATCACACCAGAACTGGTCAGCAGGGCAGGAGTCTGGTGATCCCCAAACTGGCAGGAATAGGTCTCCCCTGGCCACAGGGGCGGCAGGTCAGGCACCGACAGGAAAACCTGCCAAGAGAGGGCAGGATATGCTGCTTGCTGGAACCACAAGGCAGCAGCCCAGGGCTCATGTTTCCGGGGCACCCAGTGTGAGCAGGCACAGCAGTTACCAGCCCCCAGCCTACACAAAGGTCCTCCAGCCTGGATTAGAAACAGATAGAGAAAGCAAGGCCCCAAGACAAGCGACTTGTACAGGCCATGTGGTATTTAGAGCATCTGACATTAAAATGCGAGGCCCTGACCCATCACCAGAGTCCTCCCCACAAGGGATGCACCACCCTGCTCATTTACCTCCCTCCGCTCCTCTCGGCTGATGTTGGCAGGACTCATAGCTGCCACTTGCAGACAGCCCAGCTCAGGCTGGAAGGTCCACAGCCACCGCTCTGGGCCCTGTCCCCGTGAGCACTCGGAACGGCGACTGCACCTGCACGAGAATGACCAGAACCCACCTTCGTGGGTCAGGGATACCACCAATACTGGGGACCTGGGCGGGATTCTCGGGTGGGCCATGATACCAGGCTATGTCTGCCCTGGGAAGGCACTGAGGCCCAGGATGGAGTTTGGAGGTAGGGGAGTGGGGCATCCAGGGGTCAGGGGTTGCAAGTGAAGGGCCAAGGACCAGGAATACTGGACAGGGCAATTTCTATAGAAGCAGGGAGGGCAGGGGCGAGGGTTGGGGTTGGGGAATGAGTCAAGCGTCGCTGGAGCACTGACCTGCCAAGGAGCACACACCACCCACAGTATGGGTCCTTGTGAGCAAGACAAGAGGCACAGTCCAGGTGCTGAGCACAGGAAGCCACAGGAACCTTGACAAGCTACAACAGCAATCCAAACACCAGTGACTCCTCCACATATGGGTCCCTGGCCCTGCCCAGGCCCCTCCCGGCAGCCAGGCCCCAGCTCTCGCCTGGCACTCACTGTGTTCTGGGTCATAACATATAGGTGCTCGAAGGCCCCATCAAAGGTGAGGTCTCTGCTCACTGCAGACCCCTGATGGATGTTCTGTGTGGAGTATGGGTGGCCATCACTCCCCGGGCCCAAGTAGACCTGAGATCAGAGACCACAAGTTCTGGACCCAAGTCCATGGCCATAGGCCCAAGGCCCTCTCTCTTCTTCCCACAATGAAGCAATCTATAAGCAGAATTTTCTGCTAGTGCAAGTCACACCACCCAACCCTTGGGCAGGGGGTGGGCGAGATCACAGGTAAATACCATCCAGCCCTGGGAAGAGAAACTTAAGTCATCTCTCCCAGCCTTAGGGCCAGGGGCATGACCCAGGGGTCTCAGCCATAGCTCTGCCCAGGCTGGGTCACCAGCAGCCTGTTCCCTCTAGGCCCTGGGGCAGGGCCCAGTACTTCCTATGGACTCACCCTGTGGAGGTGCCCTTGACTGTCACCCAGGAAAGCAATGGTGTGTCCATCCTCCATGGTGACTGCCACAGCTGTTAGCTGAACCCCTGGCCACTCCAGAACAGGTATGGCTTCCAGGGGGACACGGCTGGCCATGGGGCTGGGCGTGTGGTCTGAGCCACAGGGATAAGCATCCAGGGTATCCTACAGGCAGCAAGAAGCACCAGTGAGGTCCTCCCCTGGACACCCCCATCCCGTGGTCCAGCCAGCTCTCCCTGCACGATTGTCTCTTCTCTGCTGGGACAGCCTTAGTCCATCACCCCTCTCTTCAGGAGCCCCCAGACAGCCTCATCGCCCCCCTCCAGTGTCTCTGCCAGTGCTCCCTGATGCTGCCCACAGCTGCATCCTCAGTGAGGCCTCAGCTGCTTATCTCCTGCAGCCCCCTACCCTGATCTTGATCCCCACCTACCTGGAGCTCCACCTTCCCCCCTCCTTGGCCTTCCCCCAGTTTATGCATTCAGCCTTCCCCTGTACCACTTGCCCAAAGCCTCTCAAAGCTTGTGTCCTCATGTCCAGATCCACTCCCCTGGATCCCTGCCACCTCTCCCTCACTCAGTCCCCCTGGCTGTGGTTTCCTCCCTGTATTATCCATCCAGAGGCTAGAGCCAAACAATCCTCAATCTCACCTGCCTCTTGCTCAAAAACCTAAAACAGGCCCCATCATCCCACATTCTAGGTCCCTGCTCCATACCCTATGACCCCAAACACCCTCAATCCTCCTACACAAATAGCACCTCTGCAGTAAGCAGTCCAAGTCCTGCTCTGAATGGCCCTCTGCCCCGAGCGCCATCTCTCCATCACCCAGACACAAAGGAAGCACATGACGTCCGATGACCTGATCAGCCCCCACACCACCTCTAGCTTCCCTTTGGACTCCTCGGGCAGCTGCTTGGCCATGAATGCCAGACAGGAACGAGCTGGGACTCACCACAGGTAGCTGTGCACAGTCAGAATTGACGTCATACTCGATGTAGGCCACCTCCACCCCATCTGCTGCACGGCCCTCCCTAGTGTAGCAGGCATCTCGTGTGCGGTTAGCAAGGCGGTCCACCTCATCCAGGGGGAAGGCGCAGAGGGCAGAGGCTCCAGATGCTCCAGCAGCTGCTGACGGAGGCCGGCCCACAGTGGGGGGAGCAGCTGACGAGAAGGCAGCAAAGAGTACCTCCCCCTGGGCCACCTCCAGGGACGTGGCCACAGCTGCAGCCTGGATCAGCCCATAGCGGCCACCCTGGCAGGCCAGAGGCAGCTCCACATAGGAATAGTAGTGCTGGTCCTGGAGACACACTCGGGACACATAGGCACGAAAGGCTCTAGACTGAGCCTGCAGGTCCCGCCGCAGGAACAGGAAGTAGGCACTGGCCCCGCGTGCAAAGGCGCTCACAAAGTGGTGGCTGTACTCAGAGAGGCGGCCAACAGCCAACTTGGCAGTCTCCTCATAGGAGAAGGCAGTTTGGGGGTCCAGTGGCCGCAAGGTCCGGGTTGTGATGGGAGGGATGCCACCTCCCACACCCCTGCTGGTGTATCCCCGCCCCACAAATAGGAGGGGCTCCCCAGTCAAGCCCTGGGCCACCAGTCCCACCGTGCTGACTGCAGGGTCATTGGCAGCCACATACTGGGTGTCCCCAGGCCGCTCAGGCCGCAGCAGCAGCCGTTCAAGTTGGCCCAGGTGCCGCAGCTCACAGACCCCCTGGTGCACGCTCCCGCACACCACCAGGGCCCCTGGGCTCACCAGGAGCAGCTGGTTCAGGTTGTTGGTAGGCTGGGCCTGAGGGCACTCATCAGGCATCACAGGTGGCAGGCAGTCCCTGCTATCTAGCACAGGGCCAGTGGGCACGGTCGCCTCCAGCTGCAGCTCAGGGCTCAGCTGGAACAGGAAGTTGGTGGCCCCCAGGTAGAGGGTGCCTGAGGCAGGATCCTGTGCCAGATGCTGCAGATGTGTGCCATTGGGAGTGAAAGCAGCCGGTGGAGGGGGCTGGAGCGTGAGGACCCACCCGGCCCAGAGAGCCTGGAGAAGAGCTGGGCCGAGGGCAGGCATGGTCACCTGGCAAGGAGAGAGATAGAGTGCTGAGAGGTGGTAGGAGATAGGGCTGTGACATTGCCAAGATGCCCCTCCTAACCTGGGGAGTGAAGGGAGGAGACCTAGGCTTAGACAGCACTGTGATCCAGGATGACCCCAGGACTGCACACTAACAAGGGGTCAGGAGATCTTTCCTGGAAACTTCAACACTGTCCATTTCCTGCAAGCACTATTCTCTCAGGGACCTCCATCCTACCCCACCCCCGCTTTCTCCTGCACTGCCCTGTGTCACAAGGCCTGAGGGTAAGGGCCTAGAAGGGCAGAGATATGGGAAATATCCCATCCCCAGGGACCTGGGCCTAGAAGAAGCAGGAGAGTAGGTGATGGGAAGGAGGGGCCCAGAACCCCGAGGAGGGAGAGGACCCCTCTGAACAGATGTCAGCTGCCTGCAGGGGAAAAGAGGGAGGGCAAGGTCCCACGGGCCATCTGCACATTAGTGCAGAGCAAGAATTGGATGAAGATCTTTTCAGGCCAGGAATCCAGAAGGAATCTATGAAACCAAGGAAGAGATGAGGGAGACAGGGGCTGCCAGGGCTGGGGCCTAAATGACTGGACGTCACCTTGGAGAGCCCTAAGAAGCGGGGGTCACACTTCTCCCAGGTGCCTGGGTGTAGGGTCAGGCTCACCTGGCAGGGCCGGCTGGATCAGGAGCCAACAGCATGACCTGTGTGGAAGTCACCTAGCCAGGGAGATAGCAGAGCATGAAACTGGGGGCTGGGCTGCAGGCATGTGGGAGCCCAGGCTCCCCTTCCCGCTGCCCAGCCTGCCAATGGAACTGGGCCCAGCCTGGCCCTCGGCCACCAAACACATTCCACAGGGGACGCCTCCTCAGAGCCCACACAGGGAGGGGGAGGGCAGCGGAATCAGGCACCCTCAGGGCCTGGGAAAGGGCAACTAGGAAGGAGCCCCATGGCTGGCGGGGCCCAACCAGGCCCCCAGCATGGCCCTGTCCCTCTGCAGCCCCTTCTCCCTTCCTGGCTACTCTCTTACCCTCTGCCCAAACTCTGTCCTATTAGGGCACACCGCTATACACCCTCCACACAGGCCAGGAACTGTCTAGCCCAAACTGCCACGGGCACAGAAGCAGACACAGGCTTGCAGACACCAAGAAGCACTCATGCTGCCAGCCCTGCAGGCGCACTCCCAGACACAAGCACACGGGCACCTGCACACGTGCAGATACATGCAGATACAGTGTGTCCACGTAGCACAGACACACGTAGGAACACAAGCCACATATCACACACACTTAAACACTTGCACAAAGATACAACCTCCTTACACACAGGAAAACACACACTGTACAAACGCATTCTGCGCAAGGGCAGGTCACACTCCCCAGCAAAGACATACACACCACCACCCACATTCAGATACCCATGCACACAAATTCATGCACACTTCCCTGCTCGAGCCCTAAGTCCTACAGGCTGTGGAAGCCAGGGCATCTCTTGCTATTATTTCTTCTGCAGGTCAGAGCAGAGCCGGGGCCCAAAGTTGGAGGAGGGTTGTCCCAGAGAAAGTCACTATGTCCATCCTCAGGACGTCCTCAGACCCTGGGTGCCTGCTCTCCTCAAAGATCCCTCCTAACGCCTGCTGGAAGCAGAAAACCATGGTAACCCCATCTTCCCCAGCCCCAGGTGGTCCCCAGCCAGGAGCACCAGGTTGGTGAAGTGCTTGCTCCCAGGCCAGGCCGGGAAATACTTCCCCTACTCTCCTCTGCCCAGCCCACGTTGCCCAGCCCCTCCCATCACCCTGCGGCCAGTCTGCCTGAGGGAGAGCTTCCCTCAGCTAGGGTCGGCTCCTCCCAGCCAAGGCCCCACCAAGGTGCTGCTGACACTGCCCCACAGTGAGCCGACTGGGCATAAGTGTCGGAGGAGGGTCCGGCCGCCTGGTGGGAGCAGGGGAGCCGTGGCCACAGCCCAGCTGGGCACTGCTCCCGAAATAGCTTGGGGGTTTCCATTTTTAGTGTGAGGAGAACAGGGCAGCTCTATGGGAGCAGGAACAAGGCTGCCTCTGTTTGCTACGCGAGGGGGTGGGGGAAAGGGGATAGCAGGGAGAGTCGTGAACTCAGGACTGTGGCAAGGCCAGGCTTCCCGGGAGCCCCCTACCTTGTTTCCAAGGGGTGGGGGAGGAAAGTTTCTTCCTCTGGGAAAACAGGGTCTTTCTGAGGATGCGCAGGGGCCACCTCCTGCACTCTGCTGCTACCACTCCCTCCCTCTAGTAGCCTCCTGCCTCGGGATGTGCCTGGGGCAGAGGGGTCCAAAGTTAGACCAAGAGTCGCTCCCTCGTTGGCTTACAAACATTTGCTCAGAGCCTACTGCATGCCAAAGTTTTCCAGCCCTCAAGAGGCAGCAACCAAGACACTCCCCAAATGTAAAGTCACAACTGGATCAAGTGGCCCACAGGAAGAGGGGAGGGATCAGAACAGCTCCTGGCCATGCCGAATAGGAGGCTGGAGGCTGACCCACTCTGGGAACGGTGATGGACTCCTTCCATCACTGAAGCAGGACCCTCACCCTTCCCCATATACCACAGGTAGGGGAGGAGGGAAAGAGGGGTAGTGACATCTTCTCCTCTTACTGGGCACTCGAATTCACCTAACCTCTGCCACAGGCCAGAGCAGCCCCCAGGCCCTCCAGGCCACCCCTCCTACCTCACAGGATCTTCAAGCAGAATCAAAGCACATCTCTGCCCGTCTTTGGAGCAGCCCAAGGCCTGAAGAATAAAGGTCAAACCCCTCCAGTCCACGCCCTCTTCCATCCAATCTATGCCAATGCTCCCCCACACATGCTGTTAGCTCCTGCTGGCCCAAGTATGGGCTGTTTCACACTCCTCCCTGGTTGGAATGCCCACTCCCTTTCTATCTAGTTAACTCTGACTCTCACCATCATTTCCAAGGAGAGTTTTCCGTGTCCCCCCTGGGCTTCCGAGGCGCCCACTCTGTGTGGCGGATAGAATGAGCATACCCAGCTACCACATTAGTGTGTACTACAGCTCTGGCTTGGGCTGATCCTCAGATTTCCCATTTGGTGAATGGGAACCCAGACTGCTCTGGCCATTAAATATGAAATGTTTGTGCCTGGCATTAGTGGCACCAACCAAAGACACTTTTCTCTCTGTTCACCCTCCCAACTCTAGACTTAAAGCTCCCTGCAGCCAGGGGTTGTAGCTTTTGATTCAGAGGCCTCAGCAACTAAGACAGATATGAGCACAAAGCAGGTGCTCCTTACATGTTGAAAGAACCCCCATTTCACAGCCAAGGAAATCCAGCCAGAAGGGGAGATATGGGGCCCACACCCTGTTCCAGGCCACTTGGCCTTTCAGAGGACAAGGTGTCAGGCCCACTTTATTAATAACCAAGCCCAAGTGGACTGAAAAGGCTGGTTTGGAGCCAGGTCTCATGTCCTCAACTTACAGGATCACAAGATCTCAGGCTCTATTCAAACTCAAAGGCAAAGCCTAACTCTGCCTGTACCCAGGCCCCAGGCCTGCCTTGAGGTCTCTTCTGGGCCTTTCTCTAGAGCAGAGCTCTCAGCTGCCTAACTTCTATTTGCAAAGAGAAAGCAGCTCTGGGGCTCTCCTGGGGCTGTCCTCACCAACCAAAGGGGCTAACAAACTGCCGTTCCACACCTGGAGGGGTAGTACACCAGAACTCATTTAAGGAGATCAGTGGGAACCTGGACTTTCCTTCCTCTTCTCCTGCTTGGCTCCCAGGGTCCACCCAGGAGAAGAGATTCACGGACAGTGCTGTAGTGCACAATGCTCACCCTGTTGTCTGTCTTTTGAGGTGGGATGGAGGAGGCCCACCATTTATGCAACACTCGCGCGGACTCAGGAGCGCTCATCAATCACCACTGCCTGGCTCGTGGGGAGATGGGGGGTCTGCCTCTGGGGATGCCTGGCACAAGGCTCACAGTCCGCCTTTGTCAGTCGCGCTGAGCGCAGCCTGTAAGGGCTGTTACTACAGAGGGTAAGCCGAGACCTTCCCAAAGGCTCTTCCTCGACCTTCCTCCCTCCTCTCTCGGCCGCGGGGCAAGGACCCCACCAGTGGTCCTGGGAGGGCGGGGAAGAGGCCGGCCGGCCCGGCAGTGGCGGCGGCGGCGAGGAGGGGGCGCGGAGGAGCAGCTCCACCTCCTCTGTCTCCCAATCGCGTTACAGGCGGAGCCGCCAGAGTTTCCCTCAGTGCGGAGAAGTGAGTTCCCAACTCTCAGGACCGAAGCTGCCCACCACTCACCCGGGCTGCCCCTGCCCGGCGGCACTGGGCCCGGGGCCCCTCCCCCCCGGAGCCGCACCGCCACCCC